>NC_090179.1:8269326-8569326 GCF_024679245.1 Pseudorasbora parva
TTTAGAGAAGTGCATGACATGACTCAAACGTAATGAAGAAAACGGTTCAAACATAAAATAAAATACAAACACACTTTACTCTGTAGTAATCATTTAACCATCAACCTGCATTATTACACTTGTTTTTATTACAGTGGTAAAGTGTACATTTCTTTCTTTACACGAGCCGAGCTGTTCGCTATCAGTATCCTTCAACAACTGGTTCATTTCGTTCACGAACAAACGACATGTAGCCTACCAATTCGTTCACGAATGACATTTCTCATTCAGAGTCAGACTCAAAGGGCGTATTCGTTCACTGAATTCAACAAAACAAATGCTCCGTCACATCTCATAATCGAACGCAATTGGCTTGAGGTTGTCATTCTTTGACAGAATGAAACAGTCGACAGAGCCGCGCATGCGCTCGCTGCTAATAGCGCCACGCTGCGGTGGAGGGAGGAATTTCAGTGAACGAGAAACATGAGTCAATAGACTACGTGAACGAGAACGATTCGTTCACCTAAAAGATTCGTTCAAAAAGAACGATTCGTTCACCTAAAAGATTCGTTCAAAAAGAACGATTCGTTCACGAACGTAACATCACTATTCACAAATCAATAATTTGGCCTCAGAACACTTGAAATATTTGTCCTTTCTGAATAAATTGTGCCTGCAGTCATATCTGCCTGTTTTATCCTGTTTTTTATAATACACAAATGGGTAGGTTTAGGGAAGAGTTTGAGTTACGCGTTCAAAATGTGTCTGCATGTGTTCACAAGGTAAATGGATTTATAAACATACTAAATTATGTTTTTTGGAAAATGTAAAAATGCAGAATGTTTCTTGTGATGGGTAGGTTTAGGGGCAGTGTGTGTGTGATGGGTAGGTTTAGGGGTAGGGGCAGTGTAAGGGGGTAGAATGTAACACCGTTGATTAACACACTAAAAAGCGATTATGCGTCTTGATAGCACGCCAAAATGGCAGACGAATTAGCGTGTCATATAGAGCTGCAACTAACGATTATTTTTTCTGTCGACTAATCTAACGATTATTTTTTCGATTAGTCGACTAATCTAACGATTAATTTTTTTACCCTTTGAAATTTTTCACAATTCTGTGGCACCCCCTCACATAAGTTACGCTAAAGGTGTAACAGTACAGACTGCTCACAGTTCACTTTGTATCACGGTTTTAGGTTCACGTTTCAGTACAGTTCGGTATTTGCTATGTTCAGGGGAAAAAGGACTACTGTCAAATGAAAATAAAGAAAATAAGAACAGATAACTTAAATAGAAGCAGCAGCACAAATAAATACTATTGAGCAAAGATGAGAATAAAATAAACAATGCTTTTCAGGATTTTCAGGTAGGTCTAACATTAGTTTTTAGGTAGAGAAATGGAATTAAGTAATCAAAAGTAAAATAACCACACATTTAACTGTTTAAAATTAAAAAATAATCCTTATTAAACTTACAAAAGCTTTTCAGTCAGGAGCAGTGAGTGATGTCTTTATCTTTTGTTTGACATTAAACAGACAGCAGTGAATGCTACTGCCCCTTTAAGACCCACGGATAGTCGTCGTATTTTCTGTATAAAGTTCACTTAAGGAATAGAGTAGGCTATGACATTTTGACATACTTTTTGTGAGTTTGTCCGTTTAAGCACAGGATTTGAAAGATAACTCAATATTTGCGCGCTTTGGGACGAGTGCACAGAGACAGATCTTCTCATTCGAGTCTCCTGGCTACACGGGGGTGATGACGGTGAAAATGACTGCTCATATTCGGACGTACAGCAGCACTCGCATGCGTTTTATAAAGTTTACAAAGAGAGACCGTTTTGCCCACGTTTTTCTTTTATTATCGCTGTTGTTGTAGTGCATACCTGAGGAGTCAGCACGTATCCATCGACAGAAACATACATAGGCTACAGCATTATTTTCAAGTTACAACCCATATTAAAGATGCGTCATCAGATGCGAGATGAACCGAAGTGTAAGTGCATCCCCGCAACTTTTGCTCGGGATCCCGGTTGGGAAACACTGTCTGTATTGATTGACACCGCGCTGGCTTGTTTAGAATTATATGAGCGTCGTGACCGCGCGCTGCCGCGTGATGAAGGCGTGTCGCAACTCTGTTATTCAACTGCTCTGGTTTTAAAAGCTATGTCATACTAAATGCGCCAAAATGCAATAAAACTTGTTTTACGGTCGAATGCAACGCGTGTGTGTGTGAGTGAGTAAGAGACGCGCAAAAGGGCGGAGAGAGAATTTAAGGAAATGCAGCTAAACGAATATGCGTGCTTCTTTTAAATAGCGTAAAAATGAATGAATGACGAATGTGGCGGCCGTTATTGATTATGTGGCGGTCCGCCACAAATTAGTCTATGTGTGGGAAACACTGTTTGGCCTCTGTTTAAAGTATTCCCATACTTTTGATATTCGCGGTCTAGGTTTTTGTGATAGAACCAGGAGCAGAAGCGAGATGAACGTCTGACACGACGCGTCGACGCATTTCACGAACGTCGACGTATTTCCGTAGTCGACGTCATCGATGACGTCGACGCGTCGTTGCAGCACTAGTGTCATACATACGCCATTTCATGAGATCAGTCTGGAAAAAAGTGTAACTTTTAGTCCAGAAAATACAGTATACTTCTTAATGCAAAAGAGATTAATATTTAGATTTAGCATATTGTAACCTAGAACCTGAATGTGGGAAATAATTATAGTTAGATCCAAAAGATTGTTCAAGCAACATAGCGCCGGTGCCCCACAACAGAGTTAGCTTACTAGCTGTATAAGATTGTGTGCTACACTAATTATATTATACATATAAAGTTTATTGATGTTCTGTGGTTTTACACTCCTATAATTTTTAAATATTTTTATATTATTTTAAGGTGAGCTTAAAGTGATTAAAAAAAAAGCAGCTTCAGTGTGATAAAAATAAGAAAAATAATAAATTCATAGATATTTTCAATAATATTTGTTAAAATATGTATCAACTAAATACATGACCTAGATTATTTATTTAGCCAAATTGTACTTTTAAATGTATAAATGTAATATTTATTAATAATAAAAAAAGGTTTGCTGTTCCAGTTAAGCTTAATTGATGGTTGTCACTTAAAGGTAATCTTTATAAAAAAATGTTTTGAAAATGTTGTTTAAAATAAACAAGAATCCCTTAATGAGAACGGGGTGTAAATGATAGAAACATGTACCCATTAAAAGGATAGTTCACTTTGAAATTAAATTTTGATATGTTTTAGCTTACCTCATGGGCATCCGAGATGTAGGAGTATTTGTTTCCCCAGTAGTTTCAATTTTGATCATTTTAGGTCAAACCGTTCTTGTCTGTGCCTCACATATTGCAGGTCTATGGTCACCACCTCAAAGAGCATACACAGAGAAGTCCAAATTAAACAATCCCCCATCGTAAGTACACACTGATGGCCTAAGACACGAAACGAGCGGTTTGTGTGAGAAAACGAACAGTATTTATATTGTTTTTACCTCTTGTACACCACTACGCCCGACTGATCCGAGGGCGCGTGCGTGTTTCCTGTTGTGACATTCGCGCATTCTGGCTTTAGTCTGCGCAAGCGCGGAAAGCGCCGGAAGTGGATCTCTCGCGCTTGTACGTCTCTCGTTGTTTACACAAAACAGAGATTATAGGTGAAACGGCTAACAGAAAAGGTACTAATTTGCGCTTATCCTGGATGTTTAAACCAACGTAAAAGAAAACAATTACGTATGCTTGCGCAAACT
Organism: Pseudorasbora parva; assembly: GCF_024679245.1. Taxonomy (NCBI): domain Eukaryota; kingdom Metazoa; phylum Chordata; class Actinopteri; order Cypriniformes; family Gobionidae; genus Pseudorasbora; species Pseudorasbora parva. Next base: position 8,273,081 of record NC_090179.1, read on the forward strand.
CATCCGGGAGTGGTGAGCTTTCACAAATTCCCAATTTATGAGCGTGCTCTCTTGGAGTTATGGTTGATTGCTCTTCGGCTGGATATCAACACACCCATAAACGTACTAAAGTTGTGGAGGGTCTGCAGCGATCATTTTCCCCCTGATGATTTTACAAAGCAAGGAGTGGATCGCATAGTACTGACATCATCAGCTGTGCCTATGGTGTTTTCACATCCAACGGAGGTATGTGAACAACGTCTTTGTATGTGTTATTTCTATTTGTAAAGCTGGCATTACATGAATAAGAAATAAAATGTAGTTTTGATGTAAGTTAGTAAAACCATTTTCGTGGGGCGTTACTTGCATTTCTATAACTGATCAGTCAGGCGTAGTGGTGTACAAGAGGTAAAAACAATATAAATACTGTTCGTTTTCTCACACAAACCGCTCGTTTCATGTCTTAGGCCATCAGTGTGTACTTACGATGGGGGATTGTTTAATTTGGACTTCTCTGTGTATGCTCTTTGAGGTGGTGACCATAGACCTGCATTATGTGAGGCACAGACAATTCATTTTATTTGAACATAACTTCTTGTACTGAAACCAATACCCTGTGCACTAAAATGTCTCAATGTAGATTGTGGTGAGCTTAATAGGTACATTTAGCCTAGATATAACCATCACCATACTTCCTCAAGTTTATTGAAAAAAAATAAAACAAGTTTTCTGAAATGTTAAATATAAAAGTTATTTGTTATCTAAATAAATATACACTAATTTCCATACATTTCTAGAACAAATATTTGAACACTGAATAAAGTCAGGTTCAAAATTAATTGACCTTATTTTTTTAGTTTTAACAGAGGGGTGATTCATTGGATATCTCTTTTTATCACTCCATAAATCAGAAAATACAGTCAACAGCCAGACAAAAAAATATATTTTAAACTATTTGTTTAGGAATAATATATATAGAATCTGGCAAAGTAAGAGCAAACCTTACTTTGAAAAAAAAAAAAAAAAAACTTCAGAATATAGATAGGAATAAAACGGTGGAGTTTGGTGTAAAAGGAACTTAAGTTAGAGATGTATGGCTCAGTGCAGGACAAAAAACTAATTTTGAGAATATGGCCTACACATGTATTGTAATTTATATCTACAAAAAGCATTTAGATAAAGAGCTATAAAATATACAATTAAAAGTATCATTCATTTTGGAAGTTTCCTTTCCACCAATCTGAAAAAAAAACTCTTTATGAAAAGACAAAAAGCACATAAGCTCAAAATGGACACATGCATGTAAAAATCAGTGCTGTACTCGATTCAAACACAGCAGAAACGACCTCGTGTATCTTTGCATGAACAAACAATGTAAAATATATTTTGCAACAGTTTAAATATGCGAAATAGTGCGACCTGCTCACCTCTCCTCCAGAAGACTCGACGCTATCGCGCGCATTGGTGATGACGTCACTGCTGCTCATCTTCTTCTTCTTCTTCTTCTTCTTCTTCTTCTTCTTCTTCTTCTTCTTCTTCTTCTTCGGGTTTTAACCTGGTTTTAACGGCCGCTTGCATCCTTGATGTTGCATTACTGCCATCTTCTGGTTCTAATTATTTCCCAGATACTTCAGTCGACATATTCTTGTCATTAGCCCTGTTTTATTCAGAAAGCAAATCAAATATTTAATTCCATCTTCACTTCTACTGCAGTCCATTATACTCTTTACTTCATGTCCAATTAGTCCTATTTTTTCCATGTCTTTGTAATTCATATTTAAAACAATTTATAAGCACATGTTCTACAGTCTCAGGTATCTGACACTGGTCACATAACCCAGTAGGATGTTTCCCCATTATATGAAGAGTGCTATTTAATTCATTATGCTCTATTCTTAATCCGGTTACAATAGTCTCTGCTCTCCTGTTTCCTCTCTTATTTTCCACAGTACCAACTCTTTTTTTAATTGAGTCACTGCAACTCATCAAACAAGCGCCACATTATATTTAAAATGACAAAACATCTATAAAACAACACATCAAACAAAAATAAGGTATACTGATGTAGACACATCTGTCTCATCCAAGCTCGGTCATGTGTGGAGTATAGTTTATTAGGGCAATTAAAAACTGTATTTAAAACATTTAAACATAAAGATTTTACTTCATGGCTTTCATATAATAAAACCAAAATTATATTTTCCTGATGCAGACACAATCAGCAGGGGCAATAAAAGTTGTTGATAAAATAATATATATAAAGTAAAGACAACAATTATTTAAAAAGTATTAATAACATTTTAAAAAGTCAGAAACCAAAACGAACAGTTTATAGTTTTAAAGTATGAATTGAATAGCATAATTCACTAATCTTAATCTTATAAAATGACCTTAGTTATATCTAAATGATATGATATAAACCGATTATGTTTACACACAATTATTTCTTGCCTCAAATCAAACATTCTGAATTGAGACTTATATACACTAAAATAACTCAAAAAGCACTTCTGCTAAGATCTTGAGATATTTATTATCTTTTATCTTTAGTTGATTTCAGGCTGTGTGGTATAATAGTGATGGTCCAGATGAAGCCTCATGAAGCATTGAAGCTTTTCAGCCAAATGGGTCACAAAAGGGTTCATTTCTGGAGGCTTAATTTGCTCACACCATCTGGTGGTCAAAGAGTGTAAAACCAGCCGATACATTACAGGTGAACTGCGATCCACTGTATTTTAAACCAGTTAAGGCTTAGAAATGGCGGTCAAGGAAAATACATTTCCACATAGACTAATCTATTTATATGAATATAATGCACTAAAAAATCACGGTACAAAAAAAAAAAAAAAACGAACTTTACCATAAAAAATACAGCAGTAACGTTATCAGCAACATATAATTTAAAGGTAATAATCACAGTTGAAAACCGTTTATTTTACTAAAAGTCTGAACTATCAAGGCCAATAAGTATGAACAGCTACGTGTTTCAGAAGAATATTCACATCACTGAGGAATGCATCTTTTTATAAAGCTTTAGATTGCCTTGAACACTGTAAATAAATCCCCGTAAATCCCCGTTTACGGTAAAAAAAAACGTTGCCAGAATTTTACCATAAAAAATACAGCAATTACGTTTTAGTTTTTACGGGACAACAACATATAATTTAAAGTTCCCTTTCGAAAAGGGAACTCGCACTGAGTCAGCTGACGCTACGGGGAACGCCTTCAGCGTGACAGATGTCTGAAATCGCTATCAAATCACAATCCTACTGACCGTCGGCAGCTGGTGATGTCATCACCGTGCGACCAGGAAGTATAAAAGGGCACCGTGCCAACATGACAATATCCTTTCGTCTTCAGGGACTGTTTTGTCTGGTTCGCTAGAAAGTCTCTCTAAAGTGAAATGAAGTGCACACGTAAATCTAAGGGAGCGTACAGGAAGTGCGCTGATCCGTGGCCCAGGTTTCTCACGCCTGGGGACACGCACACCCTTTGTGTGCTCTGCCTGGGGGAAGAGCACGCGTGGGAGGTTCTCGAGGGGGCTTCTTGCGCAAACTGCGAGCGTTTTCCGACTGAGGACGCTCCGCTCTCGCTTGGCCTTCTTCTCGAGGGAAGAAGAGCCAGCATCTGGGAGCGGTCCCGCTCATGCCGAGGCTGAGCGGAGCCGTTTGTCCTGGGGCTCCCAGATGGATCTGGCTCATCGTCTGGAGAACACAGTGCTCACGGACGATCAGCCAGGTCGCGAGAGCAGGTGGACGGAGGAGGAGTCGGATGGAGACTCCTCCTCTTCGTCAGCCCGTGCTTTTCCAGACGATCAGAGGATGGCTGTGGATGAGGAGGAAAATGAGGCTGAGGCCAAATCCTCCCAGCCATCCTGCCCCGTGTATGGGGAGCTGCTGGATGTGATGGCCATAGCCGCCCAGCTCCCGGGAGCCTTCCATTCCTCCCCGACCTTCACGAGCAGGTCGTGGGGGCATGGAAGAAACCCTACTCCGCGCGAATCCATCAAAATCAGCGTTTTAATTTTGCTGATGTCGGGGGATTGGCCGAGGCAGGGTATGTGTCGATGCCGCCCATCGACGATACGTTCGCGAACTGTCTCGCGTCCGGGCGGCCGTCGACACTAAGAGCTCCAGCCCACTTCTGGGCGGCCCCCCGGCTTGGTTCAGGAAATGGCCGGTTGTGTGTGTTCAATATCTTTCACTTTTTGCTCTGTGTCTTCTGCTTCACCTTTTAGGCTTGGGTCTAGCTGTACTTCGCAACCATCTGAAAGCATCGGTTGGTAGGATGCTCCCCTGGAGTCGAAACACTGTCACGGCTGACGCCCTTACGCGGACGGCGGACCGCTGGACGACCAGACGGCCGCCCTGGAGGCAGGTGGCGTAAGTTGTACTCCCCTCGCTTTAGAGGGTTCAAGGCGTTTTATGCTGAGTGCACTGCTGTGGGCATTGTGTTTTAGGTCCACGCTGGTAGGCGCTGCCTGAGAGACTGCGCCATCGCAGAAGGCTGCTATGGGCCGCTGGGGCGGACCGACTATAGAAGGCTGGCCGGCGGGAGACGCCAGCCGAGGCAGTCCGGGCAGTTAACTCTGGGTCAGGTGGTAGGCCTCAGTAGGCCTCCCTGCAGGTGAGTTCCGACGATGTCTCCCCAACGATGTCGGCTGCAGCAGAAACCTCGTCGTAAGTAGGCCCCTAACGGCCTCCCTGGGGATGAGTCCCCAGGTAGTGACTGGATACCCAGTCCTCATCAGCCAGCAGACAGCCACTGTCAGCCCGACTTTAAGGGCTCGCTGAGTTTCAGCACGCCTCACATGGCGTCCCCTGAGGGGGTGACCTAGGGTTCCAACCATTGGTTGACAGGATCTAGGCCGCTTTAGGCCTCCTGTAGGGTGAGCCCCGGTTCCCAGGTCTTGCAACAGTGTGCGTGGGTGTTAGCCAGGCGGCTAGCATGGTCTGCTATCAGGGACAGGCCGCTTCAGGCCGTCCTATGGTCGTTTCCCGGCCCTGCGGGGTTTCCGGTGGGATTTGCCATCGGATAAGCACCGTCTGTCACCAATCTAATAGGGAACTGCCATTCGGCAATAGGCCTCTCCAGGCCGCCCTAAAAGGACCGGACTGTACGTGGCATCAAACAGGCCTCCCTGGAGGCGAGCCCCAGGAACACAACAGCTCCCGACAGTTTGCACGTTGGCTGGCAGGAAGTAGGCCGCTCTAGGCCGCCTGAGGGTGAGCCCCCGAGCTGGGACGCTCGGTAGGCCAGTGTATTATGCTGTCAGGCCTTTTTGGGCCTTTTTGGGGAGGGATTCCCGGACCAGGTCTCGGTGACAAGCTAGCTATTAGCATGGGTGGCTTCTGGCATTATAGCCTCATGAGCCCCCTGAGGAACCAGGAGAGCCACCTGCCTGCAGGCCGCCTGAGGGTGAGCCCCGAGCTGGGACGCTCGCTAGGCCAGTGTATTATGCTGTCAGGCCTTTTTGGACCTTTTTGGGAAAGGATTCCCGGACCAAAGGTCTCGGTGACAAGCTAGCCATTAGCATTGGTGGCTTCTGGCGTTATAGCCTCATGAGCCTCCTGAGGAACCAGTAAAGCCACCTTCCTGCGGCTCTTAACAGCTAACAGCTAACAGCGAACACTAACGGTGCCGGGTGGAGGCTCCTCATTGCCTCCCTGGAGGGGAAACGGTTCCCTGGAGCGGGAACGTATAACTGGCTTTGGGCTGACAGCTAGCGGTGGGTCCCGGCCTGGGCCGGTATAACTGAAGGGCAGGCTCATGCCCTAGCACAACGAGACTCCGTTTCTGCTGCGCAGTCCCTTCAGGACAGGGACTGGCTAGCCTACAGCATGGGTTACCTACCAAGCCTGGCTTAAGAGCTCCCCTCATTGAGGGTCATCTGCGAGCTTACGGCCGCTTGAGTCTGATCAGACGGGCAGGCCCCCCTCGGGGCCTCCCGGGTAGATCAGTCCATAGGCCTTTTTTAGGCCTCCTGAGCACCCCTGTAATAAATGTGCTCAGTAGATCCTAGGATCGAGCAGAAGAGACTCCCCTCGATGGCAAGGGTAAGAAGCACTAAGCTGAGTACTGCTCTCCAGGATTCCCGTCTCCGAGTTCCGGTCTGAGGAGGACATTGCCAGTTTGCAGTCCCTCAGTCTGGATGCTCATGAGTAAGAGCGATGTCCGGAGGCTCTGTTTTGACAGACAGGGTTGGCCAAGCTGGGGTGTCCCACAGAAGTGATGCCAGGTGAGGCCTCCCTGGTGGCATTCGGTGAAGGTTTTCCCGAATAAAGTGACGGGCTGGGACGCCCTTGGGTCCCCTAGCCACATTCCCTTAAGGGACTCCTTCCTTCGAAGTAGTAGGTCCCAGGCCCTCAAGCAAGCCGAGAGTAGGAAACCTCAGTTAAAACTTGTTTAGGTTCTCTCTTAGGCATATAGCTTGGGCTATGACCATAGGGAATGATGTCACTGGCAGCCTGTGTGGCTAGAGGGGGAGTGGTTCAGACTTCCTGCGAACACTCGTCCAGGCAGTTCTCACTGCCAGTAAGGGGCGTGCACTCCCCTCAGCATGGCGGCGTGAGTATATCGTTCCCCGTAGCGTCAGCTGACGCAGCGCGTGTTCCCTTTCGAAAGGGAACGTCCCCGGTTACGTATGTAACCTTAGTTCCCTGAGAACAGGGAACGAGACGCTGTGTCACATGGCCATGCTTCAAGGTGTGCCTGCCCACAGTCCCTTCAGACGAAGCGGATATTGTCATGTTGGCACGGTGCCCTTTTATACTTCCTGGTCGCACGGTGATGACATCACCAGCTGCCGACGGTCAGTAGGATTGTGATTTGATAGCGATTTCAGACACCTGTCACGCTGAAGGCGTTCCCCGTAGCGCCAGCTGACGCAGCGTCTCGTTCCCTGTTCTCAGGGAACTAAGGTTACATACGTAACCGGGGACGGTTTTTAATGTAATAGTCACGGTTGAAAACCGTTTATTTTACAATTCAAAACTGTACACTGTAAAAAAATACCCATCAAATTTGCCAGAACTTTACCATAAAAAATACAGCAGTAACGTTTTAAATTTTATGGGACAGCAGCATATAATTTAAAGGTTTATAATGTGGTAATTACGGCTAAAAACGGTTTATTTTACAGTTCAAAACCATATAATTTAAAAGTTTATATTGTAATAATTATGTGTACACAGTGCATTATAAAACAATTACGGTTAAAAAAATATTTAACTGAAATAATATTAAATTACCAACTTATTGAAATGCTAATATCTGTTATAATAATAATAATAATTTGTTACATTTAAATAGCGCTTTTCAAGGCACTCAAAACGCTTTACATAGAAGGGGGAATCTCCTCAACCACCACCAATGTGCAGCACCCACCTGTGTACGCATGCACCGATGTTTACATCTGTTTTGTGTTTCTGTATATATACTTGTGAGCATGTAAACAATAGTAGAATACAGAAAAAATATAAATGTTTTGTAAATAATTGTATTATTATTATTATATGCAGACAATCATCTGACATCGAAACAGATGAAGACTGGCAGCCAGTCAGCAAATAAATCCAGACTGAGGGGCAGTACATCAGAAGTGGAAGCCCACACCACAACTTCTCAGAAGGTTCTCCCAGCAGAAGACCCAGAGGCAGAGGACGGGGGAGAGGAAGAGGGAGAACTGGGTGTTGAAGGACATGTCACATGCCTGTCCTGTCTTGTGTGCACATGTGGGTTTTGTTATGTTGAGCATGTGTTCCGGTCATTATCAGATCTCTCCTCCTTGTTTTCTGATTAGTGTTTATTGGCCCCACCTGTGTTCCCTGATTCCCCTCTTGATTTCTTCCCTTTATAGCTCCTTGTGTTTGTCAGTCTGTTGTTGGATCCTTGAATGTCTACGTCTTCCGGTTCCCCACTGTTATGTTTTTTGAGTTTATTTGTGTTGTCTGATTATGTGTTTTGCCCCATTGTGGGTTTTTGTTTTGTGTTTGTTTCTTTTTTTTATAATAAATTCACTCTTTGCACGATTCCCGGAATCGCTCACCACCTGTCCTCAGTATGAGCGGATTCTACAGTTTTGAGTCCTCCACCTACTCTGATAGGAGGGAATGGAGATCAGGCATTTTGGCCGGGAAGTTCCTTAAGACGGCCAAAGGGCTAAATCTTAGTGACTCTGCACTTAAAGACCTTTTTAATTATGCTTTAGATGAGCCCATGGAATGGCTGCTCAGGAGAGCATATGATAGAGGGGCCTTTGAGATGATGGTAGAGAGCATCGCCCGCCAGCAGGAGAGAACTGCTCGAGAAATGGTTCCTGCTCTGGCGGTCCCAGTCCTGGTGGACCCAGTTCCAGTGATCGGTGGTCCCAGTACCCGTGGATCGTATTCCGGTGGTCCCAGTGCCGGTGGATCGTATTCTGGTGGTCCCTGTGCCGGTAGATGGTGTTCTGGTGGTCCCAGTGCCGGTGGATCGTGTTCCGGTGGTCTGGAAACGGAGGAGGAGAAGGAAGGCTCCCTCTGTCCCTGTGCCGGTGGTCCCTGCGCCGGTGGATCGTGTTCCGGTGGTTCCTGCGCCGGTGGTCCTAATGCCGGTGGACTCTGTTCTGTTGGACCGGATAAGTTTCCACGGCGCCCTGCCCGCTCCGCCGAGGCGCCCTGCTCTGCCCGCTCCGCCCACGCCTCCCTGACGCCCTGCTCTGCCCGCACCTCCCTGGCTGCCTGAACTCTGCAGGCTGCCCCGGCCGCCTGAACTCGGTGGGCCTCCCAAACTCGGTGGGCTGCCCTGGCCATTTGAACTTTTCAGGAGGCCATGGTGGCCCACACTTTTTGTTTTCCTTGTTCCTCCCTTGTTTACCCCTCCCTTGTCTGTTCCATATTGTCTGTTTCCCCTGTCCCTCTCGTGCTGCCCTGGTCAGTCCCTCCTGTCCCGCCCTGGTCTGATTCTCCCATCCCTGTCCCTAGTGGAGCATCTGGTAGCCACTCCTTAAGGAGGGGGTAATGTCACATGCCTGTCCTGTCTTGTGTGCACATGTGGGTTTTATGTTGAGCATGTGCTCGTGTCATTGTCAGATCTCTCCCCCTTGTTTTCTGATTAGTGTTTATTGGCCCCACCTGTGTTCCCTGATTCCCCTCTTGATTTCTTCCCTTTATAGCTCCTTGTGTTTGTCAGTCTGTTGTTGGATCCTTGAATGTCTACGTCTTCCGTTTCCCCGCTGGTATTTATTTATTTTTTTTTATTTTTTTTTTAGTTTATTTGTGTTGTCTGATTATGTGTTTTGCCCCATTGTGGGTTTTTGTTTTGTGTTTGTTATAATAAATACACTCTTTGCACGAGTCCTCGCACCTGTTTTCTCGTGGGTGTAACGTGACAGGACATCTGTTCCACCAGCAGTGAAAGAGTACAACTGGTATGTATTATATAATGACCAATTATATAAAAAATGCTATTTGAAATAAAGTATGTTGTTCAATTGTGTTTTTTTTTTGTTTGTTTTTTTTCTGTTCATACAGGTGCATGAGTGGAGTGGACCTCTCTGATGCCCTGATCAGCTATTACAAAGTCATTCACAAGACCCAGAAGTGGTACAAGACATTTGTTTGTGCTTTTTGCCAAGTCAGGACTGTTACAATGCGTGGCATGTTGCCAGTAACGTCTAAAAACATATTTGGAAATTTTGTAAATAGTTAGAAATATAGGTTTTTATATATGTGTGTTTTAAAATAATAAAACTATTAAAACCATAGCCCTTGTTTTGTCTCTTTATTTGCGCAGTTTAGTTTCAAGAATTGAAAAACTGTTTCAGTTATGTGTCAGCAATGAATGACAGTGAATCTGGATAAAGAATACAATAGCTCTAAGTGTAACCTTTCATATAAGACCAAAATTATGACTGTACATAAAAGCATTCAAGAATAAAAGCATTTTCTGTTTATGGTTCCAAAGGGCCATTTGGAGTCTCCAGGTGGCCTTTTTTGGAGAGCGCCTAGAAATATATTTAGATAAACAAGTGTAAAACACTCATTTTATGATGTATTGATATCAAATTGGGTTTGGTAAGGCTTCAGACTGTGATACCATTGTGTTTTCTAGCTCATAACTACCAGCTATAGTTATCTGCAGGCATTTTACAAAAAAAAGTAGGCAGAATATTTTTTTCTTCATTTTTCAGTGAGTTCAAAATTATATTACTCAATTCCAGTAAGACTTAGTGATTCTGTTTAGTAACAAGCCTCAGAGTGTCACCTTTTAAAAGAGACCAAATCCATGCATATCCTCCACATGGTTCAAGCACAGCATGCAATTTATTTTGGGTATGCCTTTTTTCAGGCATTTTAGGCAAAATTGACAGGAATGCTAAGGGACTAAACAAGTCTCAGGTGCTGAATTTGCAGACACAATGTTGTGGATCTAACTGGAATGGTGCAACAAACTTTTGCGAGTAAAACGTCATTTTTATATGTAATAATAGTCCCGGGGCTGTGTGTTTTCCAGACGAGCTACCAAAACGTATGTAGGTCGGCAGAAATAATGTTTTCTTGATCTGGGCGGGCACGCGCGTGTGTTCACGCTTATATCCACAGCTCGTGCAGGCCATGTAATACAAAAATAATATTCCAATCATTAGTGGGTGGGTGAGAAATAAATCATTGTGTTTGTTTGATAAGGACGCATACGAGCCCTGTGAAAGAATCATCCTGGTTGCCGCTTTCAAATCAATCCCTCCCTCATGTGAACTGAACTGAGAAGGGGAGCTGAAGATTACTAAATATGCAAATCTTATCCAATCCTAGCCTTGGGCGTTTACTTCCAAGTCTCCAGTGTGTCACACCCATCAGAACCCAGCATTCAGGAGAGACCTGCAAGAAAATAAAAAAACAAATTACAAAAAAAAAAAAAAAACTTTTTAAGTAGTTAAAATTGCAAAGATGTAGTCAAGAAAATGTAATCATATCAGTTTTTTATTTATTTTATTTTTTACTCAAACTTCATAGATTGAGAAGGGAGTTCTGTGTACTGTGTACTAGTGTTGTCAAAAATATCGATATTTCGATATATATCGATACTGGAATATCTGAAACGATACGATTCTCAGTTTTTACAGTATCGATACCAGCTGCGCTCTCCTCTCCGACCGAAAGCGAGTTGACACACACCGGCATATTCTCACTCAGCCCGGTTAAGTGAGGGACGCGCGTTCTGCTGGACTTTTTCCTCATGACAGTGTGTTAGTGTTAGTCTGTGATCGTTCTGAATTTCGCACGGAATTGCACATAAATTAATTCTACTAATCCCCGCAGATTTTGTGCTCACATCTGAAGCGTACACACATAGCCTACCGTAATAAAGCCAAAGGTCCACTTTGAGCTGGATACCAGTGTTAGACCAGTAGAGTGTGCCCCACTTAATGTTCCAAAATATGAAAACAGCTGTCAAAGCACAGCTGGACAGGTATCAGGAAGAGGGTCATATTGCAGATGTTACAGAGCTGTTGGATCAGCAACATGGTAATTGTAAAAAAAAACTACACAAGCTGAGGATTTGCTTGGACCCAACGTTCCTGAACAAAAAGCTCTGAAACGCTCTCATTACATAATGCCAACTCTGGTGGATGTGCTATACAAACTGCCTAAAGCAAGGATTTTCACATTGGTTGATGCCAAACATGCATTTTTACAGTGCAAGCTGGACCAAGAGAGCAGCTTCATGACCACATTCTGGACCCCATGGGGCAGGAAACATTGGCTAAAGCTCCCATTTGGTGTCTCAGTGGCACCTGAGGTGTATCAACGGAAACAGCATGAACTGTTAACAGGTTAAAAGGGGATTGAGCCCATTGCTGATGATATTCTTTTCGTGGCTGTGGTGACACTGACCAGCAAGCTGAAAATGATCATGATCTCAAGCTTCAGGCCCTATTGGAGCATTGCGGAGAGGTCAAGGTATGGCTTAGCTTAAAAAAATTGCAATTTAAGGTCAAAGAAGTGAAGTTCCATTGTCATATCCTTTCATCCCCTGGCTTGAAACCTGACCCACAGAAGATCAGGGCTATCATGGACATGCCCAACCCCACAGATGCCAAAGGTGTACAGCGTCTGATTGGCTTTGCTAATTATTTAGCCAAGTTCATGCCCCACTTGTCGACTGTTTGTGAGCCACTCCAGCGCTTGCTCAACAGAGACACATTGGCACTGGCTAACCAAACATGATGATGCAGTTTGCCAGCTAAAATCCATGGCCACTTCGATGCCTGTGCTGCGTTATTATGATGTCACAAAGCCTATCACAGTACAAAGTGACTCGAGCCAAAGCGGTCTTGGGTGCTGTCTTATGCAAGAAGGACAGCCTGTCCCCTTCGCATCAAGAGCCCTGACTCTAACAGAAAAAAAAATTACGCTCAAATTGAGAAGGAGTGTCTCAGTATTGTCTTCGCTTGCCAAAGATTTTACCATTACCTGTACGGACGAGAGTTGGTCACAGCAGAGACTGATCACAAACCCTTGATCACTATATTCAACAAACCACTTCTCAGTGCACCCAAGCGTCTTCAAAGCATGCTCATGACATTTCAGAGCTACAGTCTCAAGGTTGTCTACAAACCGGGGCCTAAAATGTACATCGGTGACATGCTGAGCAGGGCAGCCGCTGACTGTACAAAAAATGGAGCATTTTACCAGCGGCATGCCATATGTCAACTGCAGAAAGAGCAAGAAAATGTACAACTCATCAACCAAGCAGAATACCTGAACGTGACGGACCAGCAGCTGAAGACAATATAGGGAGGATACTGATAGGGATGATGCACTACAGGCCCTTACAGCCACTGTCCTTGCAGGCTGGCCTGATGAGAAAGAAAAAACAACACACATCATCCGTGAATTCTGGCCATATACAGACGAAATAAGTGCACAAGATGGTATTTTGTACCGCGGACAGAAAGTCATTATCCCCAAGTCACTACGTCCAGAGATGCTCAAAGCGCATACATTCAAGCCACATGGGAGGATGTTATCGTCATGCCCGCAACACGCTGTATTGGCCGAGTATGCAAGCAGAAATCAAATACTTTGTGAGTAACTGTTTGACTTGCAATGAATTTGCACACAACCAACAGAAGGAAACCATGCTCTCTCAGGAGATCCCCATCAGGCCATCGCAGATTGTCAGCATTGACCTGTTCAGTCATCGGCAGAAGGACTATATTCTAATCGTGGATCATTTCTCAGATTTTTGGGAGATTGAACTACTTCCTGATCTATCTGCAGAGACGATCATCAAGCGCTGTAAGGCTCAGTTTGCTCGACATGGTCAACCGGATAGAGTGATCACAGATAATGGTCCTCAGTTTGGTGCTTTGTTTAAGCACTTAGCCTCTCACTTCTCTCTCACTTCTTCACCAAGGCATCCTAAAACAAATGGAATGGCTGAGTCAGCCGTTAAGATTGCTAAGAACCTTCTGCGCAAAGCCATGCATGACAAAACTTACCCTTGGAAAGCAATCCTTCACTGGAGAAACACCCCTACTGAATACATGGACAGTAGCCCTGCACAAAGGTTAATGTCACGGAGACTGAAAACGTCTCTTACAGTAACAAACAAGCTTCTAGAGTCATGTGTTGTAACTGGGGTTGTGGAGCGGCTGCACCACCGAAAGCAGTTGGCAAAATCCTATTATGACAGGTCCGCTCGTGATCTGCCAGAGCTTAACATAGGAGAGAGAATCCGTATGAAGCCCCTTCCAGGGGAAAAACCTGCACTCTGGAGGGTTGGCACCTGCCTTCAGAAAGTGGCACCACGCTCTTATCTTGTGAATGTAGGTGAATCCCTATATAGACGAAACACCTGCCTTCAGAAAGTGGCACAACGCTCTTATCTTGTGAATGTAGGTGAATCTCTATATAGACGAAACTGAGTGCACCTAAGAGCGGCACAGTCAACCACCACACAAGCACTGGACATTGCTGAACCCGAGTTGCCTCTTATGCTGGAAGGGAGTGTTGCAGAGGCCCATTTATCTGCTGACTCACCACCTGTGAAGCCACAGGTGTCATCTGACCCTGTCAAACCCTCATCATCAGATGGACACACTTACACTAGGGCTGGCCGATTATCTAAGCCACCCCAGAGGCTTGATTTGTAATAAGCTAGTAATGCTGCTATGGCAGTTTTTGGAAAGCAAGAGAGCTGTTAATGTAACAAGGACACTATAGTCAGCGATACCACAGGCCATAACTGTCTAAAGTTTATTGCAGTTATTTTAAAGGTTATGTTGCCTAAAGATCACATAGTATTTTGCTCTTATTTAGTTCTTACTTGGGAATGGGGATTCTTTAGCTCTTATTTGTAAAGGGGGATGTTACAGGATGTAATGGTTCATGTGATCGACAGTCGATTGCTTTGGGCTTGTTGTTCTCTGCAGCCCGCTCTGTTGTAAATACAGTCACTGATCTGCACTCACGTGTCTGCCTTTTATTTATGCCGATAGTGCTGCATAAACAATCTTTTGTTGTATTGGGTTTATTTTGAGACGTTGCTAAGGGGATAATCTAGACTATTTGTCCAATTTTATGATACTGAATTTGAGTGGTTAGTCCAGACACAGATACGACTAGGTATTTTCACGTGCTTAATAATAATAATATAACAAAGTTTATTTTTTATATATATATTTTTTTTTGTATTATGCTTATATTTTTATGGTATTTATATTCCTATAAGTTCTGATGAAGTACATTCAAAATCGCTGTGCACATGCTTTATTGTTGTAAATGTAGCTTACTTCAGTTTAAACACAAAATCCACTGAGATAATAATGATAATAATAAATATAGCTGCTAGCAGCAATTGCGGGGCCAAGCCCATTATGGCTCTTTTTGGCTTTTTTGGACTTTGGATATTTTTAGGAAACTTTTGTACATTGCCCAATTCACATGCTTAAACAACATAACTTAACTTAACTTACTACACATTGAATTTGACCAATCAATCTTCAAAGATTTAGCCTGTTGCTTTAAACAGCAGACCACTCATACTTTGGTTTGTTTAATTTTATAAAGGCTTGAGATTTCGAAGGCAGAACTGCAGCTTTTGCCACTAAATGAGAACATTACACACAATTTTATAAAGCTGTCCCCCATGGGACTCGAACCCATAACCTCACAATCCAGTGTCTGACACTCATCTCATTGCGCCACAGGGAAAACATGTGTTCGTTGACATGCCATAGGTCCATAGTTAAAATTAGAAATTAACTCAAAATTAAGATTTTTGGATTTAATGAACAACATTATATATTTTTTTGAGAAAAATTGCTTGAAATCATTCTTAGAAGTAATTAATGTCTAGAACGGAAGAACATTTTTGCAAATAACCATTTAGAATGCTAAGCTAATTAGCATAAAGACACAAACACAGGCAAGTTCAACTTCAGAGGTGGATTTCTCCGGAACGGTAGCGAATATCAAAAATCTGTTCAGTCATTTCTGTGCGGCTAACTCCATATTTAATGTGAGCCAATTTTGAACAAAATTGGACAACATTTGAAGGAGGAGTAGCGAAAAAACTGTTTTTCACTTGATTCAATATGGCGGACAGTCACATGTTTGGAAAATGACAAATGAGACATCGTCGAAATCTGCAAAATCCAGAGAACAAAATGACATAAATTATATAGAATATAGATAATGTTTTCAAAAGTTATAAACGTTTTAGCAAAAAATCGTATATCTCTGGAACACTAGGTGGCGCTATTCTGAAACTTCTCATGTACATTCGGGACATGATGATGGTCATGCATACCAAATTGTGTGCAGATATGTCAAATATTATAAAAGATATCACATTTTATGACAAAATTCAAAATGGCGGTCACGTGGTTCATCCGATCCTAACATATCTTATATCACCAGATTCAGCATGACACGAGGAATCCATAGACACCAATATTATGATTTTCTGACAAACCGTTCGGATGTTATGGGCAAAAATAGCCTTTTTTCATATCTCATGACCCCTAGGTGGCGCTGTTTCCAACTTTGGCATGGATCCTCAGATCATGGGTCTCATAAAGCATACCAATTTTCGTTTCGATTGGTCAAAGTTTGGCCGAGATACAGCCTCAGAACCAATTTTGGGTCAACCTCGTTAACTTCGAGACATCATAACTTTTTTTTTTTCCAAGGGTCCAAAAAATTCTGTTCAGTCATTTCTGTGCGGCTCAGTCCAAATATTCTCTCTGCCAAGTTTGGACAAAATTAGACAAATTTTGAAGGAGGAGTAGCGAAAAAACTGAATACTGTACTTTTTAAAATGGCCATTACTGTAATGGGCGGAGTCTTAATGTAAGATATTAAATTTGATCAGCATGATGAGAGGAATCAGGTGTACTAAGTGGCATTTTTCTACCTCAAAGGGTTCAAAAGTTATAACAGTTTCAATGTTGAATTTTTGGACTGGTGGTGGCGCTATGGAGTTGGTCTTAGAGACTCCAAATTTGGTCCATTTACTATTGATGACTATCTCTACAAGTGTGCCAAATTTCATCATTTTCCTACTTACGGTTCATAGGGCTGCCATTGACTCCCATAGGGGAGGAAGAATAATAATAATAACAAATATAGCTGCTAGCAGCAATTGCGGGGCCAAGCCCATTATGGCTCTTTTTGGCTTTTTAGGACTTTTGATATTATTAGGAAACTTTTGAACATTGCCCAATTCACATGCTTAAACAACATAACTTAACTTAACTTACTACACATTGAATTTGACCAATCAATCTTCAAAGCTTTAGCCTGTTGCTTTAAACAGCAGACCACTCATACTTTGGTTTGTTTAATTTTATAAAGGCTTGAGATTTCGAAGGCAGAACTGCAGCTTTTGCCACTAAATGACATTACACACAATTTTATAAAGCTGTCCCCCATGGGACTCGAACCCATAACCTCACAATCCGGTGTCTGACACTCATCTCATTACGCCACAGGGAAGACATGTGTCAATTGACATGCCATAGGACCATAGTTAAAATTAGAAATTAACTCAAAATTAATATTTTTGGATTTAATGAACAACATTATATATTTTTTTGTGAAAAATTGCTTGAAATCATTCTTAGAAGTAATTAATGTCTTGAACGGAAGAACATTTTTGCAAATAACCATTTAGAATGCTAAGCTAATTAGCATAAAGACACAAACACAGGCAAGTTCAACTTCAGAGGTGGATTTCTCCGGAACGGTAGTGAATATCAAAAATCTGTTCAGTCATTTCTGTGCGGCTCACTCCATATTTAATGTGAGCCATTTTTGAACAAAATTGGACAAAATTTGAAGGAGGAGTAGCAAAAAAACTGTTTTTCACTTGATTCAATATGGCGCACAGTCACATGCTTGGAAAATGACAAATGAGACATCGTCGAAATCTGCAAAACCCAGAGAACAAAATGACATAAATTATATAGAATATAGATAATGTTTTCAAAAGTTATAAACGTTTTAGCAAAAAATCGTATATCTCTGGAACACTAGGTGGCGCTATTCTGAAACTTCTCATGTACATTCGGGACATGATGACGGTCATGCATACCAAATTGTGTGCAGATATGTCAAATATTATAAAAGATATCACATTTTATGACAAAATTCAAAATGGCGATCACTTGGTTCATCCGATCCTAACATATCTTATATCACCAGATTCAGCATGACACGAGGAATCTATAGACACCAATATTATGATTTTCTGACAAACCGTTCGGAAGTTATGGGCAAAAACATCCTTTTTTCATATCTCATGACCCCTAGGTGGCGCTGTTCCCAACTTTGGCATGGATCCTCAGATCATGGGTCTGATGAAGCATACCAATTTTCGTTTCGATTGGTCAAAGTTTGGCCGAGATACAGCCTCAGAACCAATTTTGGGTCAACCTTGTTAACTTCGAGACATCATAACTTTTTTTTTTCCCAAGGGTCCAAAAAATTCTGTTCAGTCATTTCTGTGCGGCTCAGTCCAAATATTCTCTCTGCCAAGTTTGGACAAAATTAGACAAATTTTGAAGGAGGAGTAGCAAAAAAACTGAAAACTGTACTTTTTAAAATGGCCATTACTGTAATGGGCGGAGTTTTAATGTTAGATATTAAATTTGATCAGCATAATGAGAGGAATCAGGTGTACTAAGTGGCATTTTTCTACCTCAAAGGGTTCAAAAGTTATAACAGTTTCAATGTTGAATTTTTGGACTGGTGGTGGCGCTATGGAGTTGGTCTTAGAGACTCCAAATTTGGTCCATTTACTATTGATGACTATCTCTACAAGTGTGCCAATTTTTATCATTTTCCTACTTATGGTTCATAGGGCTGCCATTGACTCCCATAGGGGAGGAAGAATAATAATAATAATAATAATAATATAGCTGCTAGCAGCAATTGCGGGGCCAAGCCCATTATGGCTCTTTTTGGCTTTTTTGGACTTTGGATATTTTTAGGAAACTTTTGTACATTGCCCAATTCACATGCTTAAACAACATAACTTAACTTAACTTACTACACATTGAATTTGACCAATCAATCTTCAAAGATTTAGCCTGTTGCTTTAAACAGCAGACCACTCATACTTTGGTTTGTTTAATTTTATAAAGGCTTGAGATTTCGAAGGCAGAACTGCAGCTTTTGCCACTAAATGAGAACATTACACACAATTTTATAAAGCTGTCCCCCATGGGACTCGAACCCATAACCTCACAATCCAGTGTCTGACACTCATCTCATTGCGCCACAGGGAAAACATGTGTTCGTTGACATGCCATAGGTCCATAGTTAAAATTAGAAATTAACTCAAAATTAAGATTTTTGGATTTAATGAACAACATTATATATTTTTTTGAGAAAAATTGCTTGAAATCATTCTTAGAAGTAATTAATGTCTAGAACGGAAGAACATTTTTGCAAATAACCATTTAGAATGCTAAGCTAATTAGCATAAAGACACAAACACAGGCAAGTTCAACTTCAGAGGTGGATTTCTCCGGAACGGTAGCGAATATCAAAAATCTGTTCAGTCATTTCTGTGCGGCTAACTCCATATTTAATGTGAGCCAATTTTGAACAAAATTGGACAACATTTGAAGGAGGAGTAGCGAAAAAACTGTTTTTCACTTGATTCAATATGGCGGACAGTCACATGTTTGGAAAATGACAAATGAGACATCGTCGAAATCTGCAAAATCCAGAGAACAAAATGACATAAATTATATAGAATATAGATAATGTTTTCAAAAGTTATAAACGTTTTAGCAAAAAATCGTATATCTCTGGAACACTAGGTGGCGCTATTCTGAAACTTCTCATGTACATTCGGGACATGATGATGGTCATGCATACCAAATTGTGTGCAGATATGTCAAATATTATAAAAGATATCACATTTTATGACAAAATTCAAAATGGCGGTCACGTGGTTCATCCGATCCTAACATATCTTATATCACCAGATTCAGCATGACACGAGGAATCCATAGACACCAATATTATGATTTTCTGACAAACCGTTCGGATGTTATGGGCAAAAATAGCCTTTTTTCATATCTCATGACCCCTAGGTGGCGCTGTTTCCAACTTTGGCATGGATCCTCAGATCATGGGTCTCATAAAGCATACCAATTTTCGTTTCGATTGGTCAAAGTTTGGCCGAGATACAGCCTCAGAACCAATTTTGGGTCAACCTCGTTAACTTCGAGACATCATAACTTTTTTTTTTTCCAAGGGTCCAAAAAATTCTGTTCAGTCATTTCTGTGCGGCTCAGTCCAAATATTCTCTCTGCCAAGTTTGGACAAAATTAGACAAATTTTGAAGGAGGAGTAGCGAAAAAACTGAATACTGTACTTTTTAAAATGGCCATTACTGTAATGGGCGGAGTCTTAATGTAAGATATTAAATTTGATCAGCATGATGAGAGGAATCAGGTGTACTAAGTGGCATTTTTCTACCTCAAAGGGTTCAAAAGTTATAACAGTTTCAATGTTGAATTTTTGGACTGGTGGTGGCGCTATGGAGTTGGTCTTAGAGACTCCAAATTTGGTCCATTTACTATTGATGACTATTTCTACAAGTGTGCCAAATTTCATCATTTTCCTACTTACGGTTCATAGGGCTGCCATTGACTCCCATAGGGGAGGAAGAATAATAATAATAACAATAATAATATAGGAAACTAACAGATACAATAGGGGCTACAGCCCTTTCAGGGCTTGGCCCCTAATAATAAAGTAAACCAACAATTTCAAGAGGGGCTACAGCCCCTTTGGGGCTTGGCCCCTAATAATAATAATAATATAGGAAACTAACAGATACAATAGGGGCTACAGCCCTTTCAGGGCTTGGCCCCTAATAACAATAATAATATAGGAAACTAACAGATACAATAGGGGCTACAGCCCTTTCAGGGCTTGGCCCCTAAATATAGCTGCTAGCAGCAATTGCGGGGCCAAGCCCATTATGGCTCTTTTTGGCTTTTTTGGACTTTGGATATTTTTAGGAAACTTTTGTACATTGCCCAATTCACATGCTTAAACAACATAACTTAACTTAACTTACTACACATTGAATTTGACCAATCAATCTTCAAAGCTTTAGCCTGTTGCTTTAAACAGCAGACCACTCATACTTTGGTTTGTTTAATTTTATAAAGGCTTGAGATTTCGAAGGCAGAACTGCAGCTTTTGCCACTAAATGACAACATTACACACAATTTTATAAAGCTGTCCCCCATGGGACTCGAACCCATAACCTCACAATCCGGTGTCTGACACTCATCTCATTGCGCCACAGGGAAGACATGTGTTCATTGACATGCCATAGGTCCATAGTTAAAATTAGAAATTAACTCAAAATGAAGATTTTTGGATTTAATGAACAACATTATATATTTTTTGTGAAAAATTGGATGAAATCATTCTTAGAAGTAATTAATGTCTTGAACGGAAAAACATTTTTGCAAATAACCATTTAGAATGCTAAGCTAATTAGCATAAAGACACAAACACAGGCAAGTTCAACTTCAGAGGTGGATTTCTCCGGAACGGTAGCGAATATCAAAAATCTGTTCAGTCATTTCTTTGCGGCTCACTCTATATTTATTATGAGCCAATTTTGAACAAAATTGGACAAAATTTGAAGGAGGAGTAGCGAAAAAACTGTTTTTCACTTGATTCAATATGGCGCACAGTCACATGTTTGGAAAATGACAAATGAGACATCGTCGAAATCTGCAAAACCCAGAGAACAAAATGACATACATTATATAGAATATAGATAATGTTTTCAAAAGTTATAAACGTTTTAGCAAAAAATCATATATCTCTGGAACACTAGGTGGCGCTATTCTGAAACTTCTCATGTACATTCGGGACATGATGACGGTCATGCATACCAAATTGTGTGCAGATATGTCAAATATTATAAAAGATATCACATTTTATGACAAAATTCAAAATGGCGGTCACGTGGTTCATCCGATCCTAACATATCTTATATCACCAGATTCAGCATGAAACGAGGAATCCATAGACACCAATATTATGATTTTCTGACAAACCGTTCGGATGTTATGGGCAAAAATAGCCTTTTTTCATATCTCATGACCCCTAGGTGGCGCTGTTCCCAACTTTGGCATGGATCCTCAGATCATGGGTCTGATGAAGCATACCAATTTTCGTTTCAATTGGTCAAAGTTTGGCCGAGATACAGCCTCAGAACCAATTTTGGGTCAACCTCGTTAACTTCGAGACATCATAACTTTTTTTTTTTCCAAGGGTCTAAAAAATTCTGTTCAGTCATTTCTGTGCGGCTCAGTCCAAAGATTCTCTCTGCCAAGTTTGAACAAAATTAGACAAATTTTGAAGGAGGAGTAGCGAAAAAACTGAATACTGTACTTTTTAAAATGGCCATTACTGTAATGGGCGGAGTCTTAATGTAAGATATTAAATTTGATCAGCATGATGAGAGGAATCAGGTGTACTAAGTGGCATTTTTCTACCTCAAAGGGTTCAAAAGTTATAACAGTTTCAATGTTTAATTTTTGGACTGGTGGTGGCGCTATGGAGTTGGTCTTAGAGACTCCAAATTTGGTCCATTTACTATTGATGACTATCTCTACAAGTGTGCCAAATTTCATCATTTTCCTACTTACGGTTCATAGGGCTGCCATTGACTCCCATAGGGAGGAAGAATAATAATAATAAATATAGCTGCTAGCAGCAATTGCGGGGCCAAGCCCATTATGGCTCTTTTTGGCTTTTTTGGACTTTGGATAATATTAGGAAACTTTTGTACATTGCCCAATTCACATGCTTAAACAACATAACTTAACTTAACTTACTACACATTGAATTTGACCAATCAATCTTCAAAGCTTTAGCCTGTTGCTTTAAACAGCAGACCACTCATACTTTGGTTTGTTTAATTTTATAAAGGCTTGAGATTTCGAAGGCAGAACTGCAGCTTTTGCCACTAAATGACAACATTACACACAATTTTATAAAGCTGTCCCCCATGGGACTCGAACCCATAACCTCACAATCCGGTGTCTGACACTCATCTCATTGCGCCACATGGAAGACATGTGTTCATTGACATGCCATAGGTCCATAGTTAAAATTAGAAATTAACTCAAAATTAAGATTTTTGGATTTAATGAACAACATTATATATTTTTTGTGAAAAATTGCTTGAAATCATTCTTAGAAGTAATTAATGTCTGG
The DNA here is from genome assembly GCF_024679245.1 of Pseudorasbora parva. Taxonomy (NCBI): domain Eukaryota; kingdom Metazoa; phylum Chordata; class Actinopteri; order Cypriniformes; family Gobionidae; genus Pseudorasbora; species Pseudorasbora parva. The sequence continues at coordinate 8,295,814 of NC_090179.1, forward strand.
AACGGAAGAACATTTTTGCAAATAACCATTTAGAATGCTAAGCTAATTAGCATAAAGACACAAATACAGGCAAGTTCAACTTCAGAGGTGGATTTCTCCGGAACGGTAGCGAATATCAAAAATCTGTTCAGTCATTTCTGTGCGGCTCACTCTATATTTAATGTGAGCCAATTTTGAACAAAATTGGACAAAATTTGAAGGAGGAGTAGCGAAAAAACTGTTTTTCACTTGATTCAATATGGCGGACAGTCACATGTTTGGAAAATGACAAATGAGACATCGTCGAAATCTGCAAAACCCAGAGAACAAAATGACATAAATTATATAGAATATAGATAATGTTTTCAAAAGTTATAAACGTTTTAGCAAAAAATCGTATATCTCTAGAACACTAGGTGGCGCTATTCTGAAACTTCTCATGTACATTCGGGACATGATGACGGTCATGCATACCAAATTGTGTGCAGATATGTCACATATTATAAAAGATATCACATTTTATGACAAAATTCAAAATGGCAATCACATGGTTCATCCGATCCTAACATATCTTATATCACCAGATTCAGCATGACACGAGGAATCTATAGACACCAATATTATGATTTTCTGACAAACCGTTCGGAAGTTATGGGCAAAAACATCCTTTTTTCATATCTCATGACCCCTAGGTGGCGCTGTTCCCAACTTTGGCATGGATCCTCAGATCATGGGTTTGATGAAGCATACCAATTTTCGTTTCGATTGGTCAAAGTTTGGCCGAGATACAGCCTCAGAACCAATTTTGGGTCAACCTCGTTAACTTCGAGACATCATAACTTTTTTTTTTTCCAAGGGTCCAAAAAATTCTGTTCAGTCATTTCTGTGCGGCTCAGTCCAAATATTCTCTCTGCCAAGTTTGGACAAAATTAGACAAATTTTGAAGGAGGAGTAGCGAAAAAACTGAATACTGTACTTTTTAAAATGGCCATTACTGTAATGGGCGGAGTCTTAATGTAAGATATTAAATTTGATCAGCATGATGAGAGGAATCAGGTGTACTAAGTGGCATTTTTCTACCTCAAAGGGTTCAAAAGTTATAACAGTTTCAATGTTGAATTTTTGGACTGGTGGTGGCGCTATGGAGTTGGTCTTAGAGACTCCAAATTTGGTCCATTTACTATTGATGACTATCTCTACAAGTGTGCCAAATTTCATCATTTTCCTACTTACGGTTCATAGGGCTGCCATTGACTCCCATAGGGGAGGAAGAATAATAATAATAACAACTAGCAGCAATTGCGGGGCCAAGCCCATTATGGCTCTTCTTGGCTTTTTTTGGACTTTGGATATTATTAGGAAACTTTTTTACATTGCCTAATTCACATGCTTAAACAACATAACTTAACTTTACTTACTACACATTGAATTTGACCAATCAATCTTCAAAGCTATAGCCTGTTGCTTTAAACAGCAGACCACTCATACTTTGGTTTGTTTAATTTTATAAAGGCTTGAGATTTCGAAGGCAGAACTGCAGCTTTTGCCACTAAATGACAACATTACACACAATTTTATAAAGCTGTCCCCCATGGGACTCGAACCCATAACCTCACAATCCGGTGTCTGACACTCATCTCATTGCGCCACAGGGAAGACATGTGTTCATTGACATGCCATAGGTCCATAGTTAAAATTAGAAATTAACTCAAAATGAAGATTTTTGGATTTAATGAACAACATTATATATTTTTTGTGAAAAATTGGATGAAATCATTCTTAGAAGTAATTAATGTCTTGAACGGAAAAACATTTTTGCAAATAACCATTTAGAATGCTAAGCTAATTAGCATAAAGACACAAACACAGGCAAGTTCAACTTCAGAGGTGGATTTCTCCGGAACGGTAGCGAATATCAAAAATCTGTTCAGTCATTTCTGTGCGGCTCACTCCATATTTAATGTGAGCCAATTTTGAACAAAATTGGACAAAATTTGAAGGAGGAGTAGCGAAAAAACTGTTTTTCACTTGATTCAATATGGCGCACAGTCACATGTTTGGAAAATGACAAATGAGACATCGTCGAAATCTGCAAAACCCAGAGAACAAAATGACATAAATTATATAGAACATAGATAATGTTTTCAAAAGTTATAAACGTTTTAGCAAAAAATCGTATATCTCTGGAACACTAGGTGGCGCTATTCTGAAACTTCTCATGTACATTCGGGACATGATGACGGTCACGCATACCAAATTGTGTGCAGATATGTCAAATATTATAAAAGATATCACATTTTATGACAAAATTCAAAATGGCGGTCACGTGGTTCATCCGATCCTGACATATTCGGTATCCTCGGATTCGGCATGTCACGAGGAATCCATAGATACCAATAATATGATTTTCCGACAAAGCGTTCGGATGTTATGGGCAAAAATAGCCTTTTTTCATATCTCATGACCCCTAGGTGGCGCTGTTTCCAACTTTTGCATGGATCCTCAGATCATGGGTCTGATGAAGCATACCAATTTTCGTTTCGATTGGTCAAAGTTTGGCCGAGATACAGCCTCAGAACCAATTTTGGGTCAACCTCGTTAACTTCGAGACATCATAACTTTTTTTTTTTCCAAGGGTCCAAAAAATTCTGTTCAGTCATTTCTGTGCGGCTCAGTCCAAATATTCTCTCTGCCAAGTTTGGACAAAATTAGACAAATTTTGAAGGAGGAGTAGCGAAAAAACTGAATCCTGTACTTTTTAAAATGGCCATTACTGTAATGGGCGGAGTCTTAATGTAAGATATTAAATTTGATCAGCATGATGAGAGGAATCAGGTGTACTAAGTGGCATTTTTCTACCTCAAAGGGTTCAAAAGTTATAACAGTTTCAATGTTGAATTTTTGGACTGCTGGTGGCGCTATGGAGTTGGTCTTAGAGACTCCAAATTTGGTCCATTTACTATTGATGACTATCTCTACAAGTGTGCCAAATTTCATCATTTTCCTACTTACGGTTCATAGGGCTGCCATTGACTCCCATAGGGGAGGAAGAATAATAATAATAACAATAATAATATAGGAAACTAACAGATACAATAGGGGCTACAGCCCTTTCAGGGCTTGGCCCCTAAATATAGGAAACTAACAGATACAATAGGGGCTACAGCCCTTTCAGGGCTTGGCCCCTAAATATAGCTGCTAGCAGCAATTGCGGGGCCAAGCCCATTATGGCTCTTCTTGGCTTTTTTTGGACTTTGGATATTATTAGGAAACTTTTTTACATTGCCTAATTCACATGCTTAAACAACATAACTTAACTTTACTTACTACACATTGAATTTGACCAATCAATCTTCAAAGCTTTAGCCTGTTGCTTTAAACAGCAGACCACTCATACTTTGGTTTGTTTAATTTTATAAAGGCTTGAGATTTCGAAGGCAGAACTGCAGCTTTTGCCACTAAATGACAACATTACACACATTTTTATAAAGCTGTCCCCCATGGGACTCGAACCCATAACCTCACAATCCGGTGTCTGACACTCATCTCATTGCGCCATAGGGAAGCCACGCGTTCATTGACATGCCATAGGTCCATAGTTAAAATTAGAAATTATCTCAAAATTAAGATTTTTGGATTTAATGAACATTATATATTTTTTGTGAAAAATTGCTTGAAATCATTCTTAGAAGTAATTAATGTCTGGAACGGAAGAACATTTTTGCAAATAACCATTTAGAATGCTAAGCTAATTAGCATAAAGACACAAACACAGGCAAGTTCAACTTCAGAGGTGGATTTCTCCGGAACGGTAGCGAATATCAAAAATCCATTCAGTCATTTCTGTGCGGCTCACTCCATATTTATTGTGAGCCAATTTTGAACAAAATTGGACAAAATTTGAAGGAGGAGTAGCGAAAAAACGTTTTTTCACTTTATTCAATATGGCAGACAGTCACATGTTTGGAAAATGACAAATGAGACATCGTCGAAATCTGCAAAATCCAGAGAACAAAATGACATAAATTATATAGAATATAGATAATGTTTTCAAAAGTTATAAACGTTTTAGCAAAAAATCGTATATCTCTGGAACACTAGGTGGCGCTATTCTGAAACTTCTCATGTACATTCGGGACATGATGACGGTCATGCATACCAAATTGTGTGCAGATATGTCAAATATTATAAAAGATATCACATTTTATGACAAAATTCAAAATGGCGGTCACGTGATTCATCCGATCCTAACATATCTGATATCACCAGATTCAGCATGACACGAGGAATCCATAGACACCAATATTATGATTTTCTGACAAACCGTTCGGAAGTTATGGGCAAAATTAGCCTTTTTTCATATCTCATGACCCCTAGGTGGCGCTGTTCCCAACTTTGGCATGGCTCCTCAGATCATGGGTCTGATGAAGCATACCAATTTTCGTTTCGATTGGTCAAAGTTTGGCCGAGATACAGCCTCAGAACCAATTTTGGGTCAACCTTGTTAACTTCGAGACATCATAACTTTTTTTTTTCCCAAGGGTCCAAAAAATTCTGTTCAGTCATTTCTGTGCGGCTCAGTCCAAATATTCTCTCTGCCAAGTTTGGACAAAATTAGACAAATTTTGAAGGAGGAGTAGCAAAAAAACTGAATACTGTACTTTTTAAAATGGCCATTACTGTAATGGGCGGAGTCTTAATGTAAGATATTAAATTTGATCAGCATGATGAGAGGAATCAGGTGTACTAAGTGGCATTTTTCTACCTCAAAGGGTTCAAAAGTTATAACAGTTTCAATGTTGAATTTTTGGACTGGTGGTGGCGCTATGGAGTTGGTCTTAGAGACTCCAAATTTGGTCCATTTACTATTGATGACTATCTCTACAAGTGTGCCAAATTTCATCATTTTCCTACTTACGGTTCATAGGGCTGCCATTGACTCCCATAGGGGAGGAAGAATAATAATAATAACAATAATAAATATAGCTGCTAGCAGCAATTGCGGGGCCAAGCCCATTATGGCTCTTTTTGGCTTTTTTGGACTTTGGATATTTTTAGGAAACTTTTGTACATTGCCCAATTCACATGCTTAAACAACATAACTTAACTTAACTTACTACACATTGAATTTGACCAATCAATCTTCAAAGATTTAGCCTGTTGCTTTAAACAGCAGACCACTCATACTTTGGTTTGTTTAATTTTATAAAGGCTTGAGATTTCGAAGGCAGAACTGCAGCTTTTGCCACTAAATGAGAACATTACACACAATTTTATAAAGCTGTCCCCCATGGGACTCGAACCCATAACCTCACAATCCAGTGTCTGACACTCATCTCATTGCGCCACAGGGAAAACATGTGTTCGTTGACATGCCATAGGTCCATAGTTAAAATTAGAAATTAACTCAAAATTAAGATTTTTGGATTTAATGAACAACATTATATATTTTTTTGAGAAAAATTGCTTGAAATCATTCTTAGAAGTAATTAATGTCTAGAACGGAAGAACATTTTTGCAAATAACCATTTAGAATGCTAAGCTAATTAGCATAAAGACACAAACACAGGCAAGTTCAACTTCAGAGGTGGATTTCTCCGGAACGGTAGCGAATATCAAAAATCTGTTCAGTCATTTCTGTGCGGCTAACTCCATATTTAATGTGAGCCAATTTTGAACAAAATTGGACAACATTTGAAGGAGGAGTAGCGAAAAAACTGTTTTTCACTTGATTCAATATGGCGGACAGTCACATGTTTGGAAAATGACAAATGAGACATCGTCGAAATCTGCAAAATCCAGAGAACAAAATGACATAAATTATATAGAATATAGATAATGTTTTCAAAAGTTATAAACGTTTTAGCAAAAAATCGTATATCTCTGGAACACTAGGTGGCGCTATTCTGAAACTTCTCATGTACATTCGGGACATGATGATGGTCATGCATACCAAATTGTGTGCAGATATGTCAAATATTATAAAAGATATCACATTTTATGACAAAATTCAAAATGGCGGTCACGTGGTTCATCCGATCCTAACATATCTTATATCACCAGATTCAGCATGACACGAGGAATCCATAGACACCAATATTATGATTTTCTGACAAACCGTTCGGATGTTATGGGCAAAAATAGCCTTTTTTCATATCTCATGACCCCTAGGTGGCGCTGTTTCCAACTTTGGCATGGATCCTCAGATCATGGGTCTCATAAAGCATACCAATTTTCGTTTCGATTGGTCAAAGTTTGGCCGAGATACAGCCTCAGAACCAATTTTGGGTCAACCTCGTTAACTTCGAGACATCATAACTTTTTTTTTTTCCAAGGGTCCAAAAAATTCTGTTCAGTCATTTCTGTGCGGCTCAGTCCAAATATTCTCTCTGCCAAGTTTGGACAAAATTAGACAAATTTTGAAGGAGGAGTAGCGAAAAAACTGAATACTGTACTTTTTAAAATGGCCATTACTGTAATGGGCGGAGTCTTAATGTAAGATATTAAATTTGATCAGCATGATGAGAGGAATCAGGTGTACTAAGTGGCATTTTTCTACCTCAAAGGGTTCAAAAGTTATAACAGTTTCAATGTTGAATTTTTGGACTGGTGGTGGCGCTATGGAGTTGGTCTTAGAGACTCCAAATTTGGTCCATTTACTATTGATGACTATCTCTACAAGTGTGCCAAATTTCATCATTTTCCTACTTACGGTTCATAGGGCTGCCATTGACTCCCATAGGGGAGGAAGAATAATAATAATAACAATAATAATATAGGAAACTAACAGATACAATAGGGGCTACAGCCCTTTCAGGGCTTGGCCCCTAATAATAAAGTAAACCAACAATTTCAAGAGGGGCTACAGCCCCTTTGGGGCTTGGCCCCTAATAATAATAATAATATAGGAAACTAACAGATACAATAGGGGCTACAGCCCTTTCAGGGCTTGGCCCCTAATAACAATAATAATATAGGAAACTAACAGATACAATAGGGGCTACAGCCCTTTCAGGGCTTGGCCCCTAAATATAGCTGCTAGCAGCAATTGCGGGGCCAAGCCCATTATGGCTCTTTTTGGCTTTTTTGGACTTTGGATATTTTTAGGAAACTTTTGTACATTGCCCAATTCACATGCTTAAACAACATAACTTAACTTAACTTACTACACATTGAATTTGACCAATCAATCTTCAAAGCTTTAGCCTGTTGCTTTAAACAGCAGACCACTCATACTTTGGTTTGTTTAATTTTATAAAGGCTTGAGATTTCGAAGGCAGAACTGCAGCTTTTGCCACTAAATGACAACATTACACACAATTTTATAAAGCTGTCCCCCATGGGACTCGAACCCATAACCTCACAATCCGGTGTCTGACACTCATCTCATTGCGCCACAGGGAAGACATGTGTTCATTGACATGCCATAGGTCCATAGTTAAAATTAGAAATTAACTCAAAATGAAGATTTTTGGATTTAATGAACAACATTATATATTTTTTGTGAAAAATTGGATGAAATCATTCTTAGAAGTAATTAATGTCTTGAACGGAAAAACATTTTTGCAAATAACCATTTAGAATGCTAAGCTAATTAGCATAAAGACACAAACACAGGCAAGTTCAACTTCAGAGGTGGATTTCTCCGGAACGGTAGCGAATATCAAAAATCTGTTCAGTCATTTCTTTGCGGCTCACTCTATATTTATTATGAGCCAATTTTGAACAAAATTGGACAAAATTTGAAGGAGGAGTAGCGAAAAAACTGTTTTTCACTTGATTCAATATGGCGCACAGTCACATGTTTGGAAAATGACAAATGAGACATCGTCGAAATCTGCAAAACCCAGAGAACAAAATGACATACATTATATAGAATATAGATAATGTTTTCAAAAGTTATAAACGTTTTAGCAAAAAATCATATATCTCTGGAACACTAGGTGGCGCTATTCTGAAACTTCTCATGTACATTCGGGACATGATGACGGTCATGCATACCAAATTGTGTGCAGATATGTCAAATATTATAAAAGATATCACATTTTATGACAAAATTCAAAATGGCGGTCACGTGGTTCATCCGATCCTAACATATCTTATATCACCAGATTCAGCATGAAACGAGGAATCCATAGACACCAATATTATGATTTTCTGACAAACCGTTCGGATGTTATGGGCAAAAATAGCCTTTTTTCATATCTCATGACCCCTAGGTGGCGCTGTTCCCAACTTTGGCATGGATCCTCAGATCATGGGTCTGATGAAGCATACCAATTTTCGTTTCAATTGGTCAAAGTTTGGCCGAGATACAGCCTCAGAACCAATTTTGGGTCAACCTCGTTAACTTCGAGACATCATAACTTTTTTTTTTTCCAAGGGTCTAAAAAATTCTGTTCAGTCATTTCTGTGCGGCTCAGTCCAAAGATTCTCTCTGCCAAGTTTGAACAAAATTAGACAAATTTTGAAGGAGGAGTAGCGAAAAAACTGAATACTGTACTTTTTAAAATGGCCATTACTGTAATGGGCGGAGTCTTAATGTAAGATATTAAATTTGATCAGCATGATGAGAGGAATCAGGTGTACTAAGTGGCATTTTTCTACCTCAAAGGGTTCAAAAGTTATAACAGTTTCAATGTTTAATTTTTGGACTGGTGGTGGCGCTATGGAGTTGGTCTTAGAGACTCCAAATTTGGTCCATTTACTATTGATGACTATCTCTACAAGTGTGCCAAATTTCATCATTTTCCTACTTACGGTTCATAGGGCTGCCATTGACTCCCATAGGGAGGAAGAATAATAATAATAAATATAGCTGCTAGCAGCAATTGCGGGGCCAAGCCCATTATGGCTCTTTTTGGCTTTTTTGGACTTTGGATAATATTAGGAAACTTTTGTACATTGCCCAATTCACATGCTTAAACAACATAACTTAACTTAACTTACTACACATTGAATTTGACCAATCAATCTTCAAAGCTTTAGCCTGTTGCTTTAAACAGCAGACCACTCATACTTTGGTTTGTTTAATTTTATAAAGGCTTGAGATTTCGAAGGCAGAACTGCAGCTTTTGCCACTAAATGACAACATTACACACAATTTTATAAAGCTGTCCCCCATGGGACTCGAACCCATAACCTCACAATCCGGTGTCTGACACTCATCTCATTGCGCCACATGGAAGACATGTGTTCATTGACATGCCATAGGTCCATAGTTAAAATTAGAAATTAACTCAAAATTAAGATTTTTGGATTTAATGAACAACATTATATATTTTTTGTGAAAAATTGCTTGAAATCATTCTTAGAAGTAATTAATGTCTGGAACGGAAGAACATTTTTGCAAATAACCATTTAGAATGCTAAGCTAATTAGCATAAAGACACAAATACAGGCAAGTTCAACTTCAGAGGTGGATTTCTCCGGAACGGTAGCGAATATCAAAAATCTGTTCAGTCATTTCTGTGCGGCTCACTCTATATTTAATGTGAGCCAATTTTGAACAAAATTGGACAAAATTTGAAGGAGGAGTAGCGAAAAAACTGTTTTTCACTTGATTCAATATGGCGGACAGTCACATGTTTGGAAAATGACAAATGAGACATCGTCGAAATCTGCAAAACCCAGAGAACAAAATGACATAAATTATATAGAATATAGATAATGTTTTCAAAAGTTATAAACGTTTTAGCAAAAAATCGTATATCTCTAGAACACTAGGTGGCGCTATTCTGAAACTTCTCATGTACATTCGGGACATGATGACGGTCATGCATACCAAATTGTGTGCAGATATGTCACATATTATAAAAGATATCACATTTTATGACAAAATTCAAAATGGCAATCACATGGTTCATCCGATCCTAACATATCTTATATCACCAGATTCAGCATGACACGAGGAATCTATAGACACCAATATTATGATTTTCTGACAAACCGTTCGGAAGTTATGGGCAAAAACATCCTTTTTTCATATCTCATGACCCCTAGGTGGCGCTGTTCCCAACTTTGGCATGGATCCTCAGATCATGGGTTTGATGAAGCATACCAATTTTCGTTTCGATTGGTCAAAGTTTGGCCGAGATACAGCCTCAGAACCAATTTTGGGTCAACCTCGTTAACTTCGAGACATCATAACTTTTTTTTTTTCCAAGGGTCCAAAAAATTCTGTTCAGTCATTTCTGTGCGGCTCAGTCCAAATATTCTCTCTGCCAAGTTTGGACAAAATTAGACAAATTTTGAAGGAGGAGTAGCGAAAAAACTGAATACTGTACTTTTTAAAATGGCCATTACTGTAATGGGCGGAGTCTTAATGTAAGATATTAAATTTGATCAGCATGATGAGAGGAATCAGGTGTACTAAGTGGCATTTTTCTACCTCAAAGGGTTCAAAAGTTATAACAGTTTCAATGTTGAATTTTTGGACTGGTGGTGGCGCTATGGAGTTGGTCTTAGAGACTCCAAATTTGGTCCATTTACTATTGATGACTATCTCTACAAGTGTGCCAAATTTCATCATTTTCCTACTTACGGTTCATAGGGCTGCCATTGACTCCCATAGGGGAGGAAGAATAATAATAATAACAACTAGCAGCAATTGCGGGGCCAAGCCCATTATGGCTCTTCTTGGCTTTTTTTGGACTTTGGATATTATTAGGAAACTTTTTTACATTGCCTAATTCACATGCTTAAACAACATAACTTAACTTTACTTACTACACATTGAATTTGACCAATCAATCTTCAAAGCTATAGCCTGTTGCTTTAAACAGCAGACCACTCATACTTTGGTTTGTTTAATTTTATAAAGGCTTGAGATTTCGAAGGCAGAACTGCAGCTTTTGCCACTAAATGACAACATTACACACAATTTTATAAAGCTGTCCCCCATGGGACTCGAACCCATAACCTCACAATCCGGTGTCTGACACTCATCTCATTGCGCCACAGGGAAGACATGTGTTCATTGACATGCCATAGGTCCATAGTTAAAATTAGAAATTAACTCAAAATGAAGATTTTTGGATTTAATGAACAACATTATATATTTTTTGTGAAAAATTGGATGAAATCATTCTTAGAAGTAATTAATGTCTTGAACGGAAAAACATTTTTGCAAATAACCATTTAGAATGCTAAGCTAATTAGCATAAAGACACAAACACAGGCAAGTTCAACTTCAGAGGTGGATTTCTCCGGAACGGTAGCGAATATCAAAAATCTGTTCAGTCATTTCTGTGCGGCTCACTCCATATTTAATGTGAGCCAATTTTGAACAAAATTGGACAAAATTTGAAGGAGGAGTAGCGAAAAAACTGTTTTTCACTTGATTCAATATGGCGCACAGTCACATGTTTGGAAAATGACAAATGAGACATCGTCGAAATCTGCAAAACCCAGAGAACAAAATGACATAAATTATATAGAACATAGATAATGTTTTCAAAAGTTATAAACGTTTTAGCAAAAAATCGTATATCTCTGGAACACTAGGTGGCGCTATTCTGAAACTTCTCATGTACATTCGGGACATGATGACGGTCACGCATACCAAATTGTGTGCAGATATGTCAAATATTATAAAAGATATCACATTTTATGACAAAATTCAAAATGGCGGTCACGTGGTTCATCCGATCCTGACATATTCGGTATCCTCGGATTCGGCATGTCACGAGGAATCCATAGATACCAATAATATGATTTTCCGACAAAGCGTTCGGATGTTATGGGCAAAAATAGCCTTTTTTCATATCTCATGACCCCTAGGTGGCGCTGTTTCCAACTTTTGCATGGATCCTCAGATCATGGGTCTGATGAAGCATACCAATTTTTGTTTCGATTGGTCAAAGTTTGGCCGAGATACAGCCTCAGAACCAATTTTGGGTCAACCTCGTTAACTTCGAGACATCATAACTTTTTTTTTTTCCAAGGGTCCAAAAAATTCTGTTCAGTCATTTCTGTGCGGCTCAGTCCAAATATTCTCTCTGCCAAGTTTGGACAAAATTAGACAAATTTTGAAGGAGGAGTAGCGAAAAAACTGAATCCTGTACTTTTTAAAATGGCCATTACTGTAATGGGCGGAGTCTTAATGTAAGATATTAAATTTGATCAGCATGATGAGAGGAATCAGGTGTACTAAGTGGCATTTTTCTACCTCAAAGGGTTCAAAAGTTATAACAGTTTCAATGTTGAATTTTTGGACTGCTGGTGGCGCTATGGAGTTGGTCTTAGAGACTCCAAATTTGGTCCATTTACTATTGATGACTATCTCTACAAGTGTGCCAAATTTCATCATTTTCCTACTTACGGTTCATAGGGCTGCCATTGACTCCCATAGGGGAGGAAGAATAATAATAATAACAATAATAATATAGGAAACTAACAGATACAATAGGGGCTACAGCCCTTTCAGGGCTTGGCCCCTAAATATAGCTGCTAGCAGCAATTGCGGGGCCAAGCCCATTATGGCTCTTTTTGGCTTTTTTGGACTTTGGATATTATTAGGAAACTTTTGAACATTGCCCAATTCACATGCTTAAACAACATAACTTAACTTAACTTGCTACACATTGAATTTGACCAATCAATCTTCAAAGCTTTAGCCTGTTGCTTTAAACAGCAGACCACTCATACTTTGGTTTGTTTAATTTTATAAAGGCTTGAGATTTCAAAGGCAGAACTGCAGCTTTTGCCACTAAATGACAGCATTACACACAATTTTATAAAGCTGTCCCCCATGGGACTCGAACCCATAACCTCACAATCCAGTGTCTGACGTACATCTCATTGCGCCACAGGGAAGACATGTGTCAATTGACATGCCATAGGTCCATAGTTAAAATTAGAAATTAACTCAAAATTAAGATTTTTGGATTTAATGAACAACATTATATATTTTTTTGTGAAAAATTGCTTGAAATCATTCTTAGAAGTAATTAATGTCTTGAACGGAAGAACATTTTTGCAAATAACCATTTAGAATGCTAAGCTAATTAGCATAAAGACACAAACACAGGCAAGTTCAACTTCAGAGGTGGATTTCTCCGGAACGGTAACGAATATCAAAAATCTGTTCAGTCATTTCTGTGCGGCTCACTCCATATTTAATGTGAGCCAAATTTGAACAAAATTGGACAAAATTTGAAGGAGGAGTAGCGAAAAAACTGTTTTTCACTTGATTCAATATGGCGCAGAGTCACATGTTTGGAAAATGACAAATGAGACATCGTCGAAATCTGCAAAACCCAGAGAACAAAATGACATAAATTATATAGAATATAGATAATGTTTTCAAAAGTTATAAACGTTTTAGCAAAAAATCGTATATCTCTGGAACACTAGGTGGCGCTATTCTGAAACTTCTCATGTACATTCGGGACATGATGACGGTCATGCATACCAAATTGTGTGCAGATATGTCAAATATTATAAAAGATATCACATTTTATGACAAAATTCAAAATGGCGGTCACGTGGTTCATCCGATCCTAACATATCTTATATCACCAGATTCAGCATGACACGAGGAATCCATAGACACCAATATTATGATTTTCTGACAAACCGTTCGGATGTTATGGGCAAAAATAGCCTTTTTTCATATCTCATGACCCCTAGGTGGTGCTGTTCCCAACTTTGGCATGGATCCCCAGATCATGGGTCTGATGAAGCATACCAATTTTCGTTTCGATTGGTCAAAGTTTGGCCGAGATACAGCCTCAGAACCAATTTTGGGTCAACCTCGTTAACTTCGAGACATCATAACTTTTTTTTTTCCAAGGGTCCAAAAAATTCTGTTCAGTCATTTCTGTGCGGCTCAGTCCAAATATTCTCTCTGCCAAGGTTGGACAAAATTAGACAAATTTTGAAGGAGGAGTAGCGAAAAAACTGAATACTGTACTTTTAAAAATGGCCATTACTGTAATGGGCGGAGTCTTAATGTAAGATATTAAATTTGATCAGCATGATGAGAGGAATCAGGTGTACTAAGTGGCATTTTTCTACCTCAAAGGGTTCAAAAGTTATAACAGTTTCAATGTTGAATTTTTGGACTGGTGGTGGCGCTATGGAGTTGGTCTTAGAGACTCCAAATGTGGTCCATTTACTATTGATGACTATCTCTACAAGTGTGCCAAATTTCATCATTTTCCTACTTACGGTTCATAGGGCTGCCATTGACTCCCATAGGGGAGGAAGAATAATAATAATAACAATAATAAATATAGCTGCAAGCAGCGATTGCGGGGCCAAGCCTAAGATGCGGCAGTAGCGCAATGCAGAGCCAGAAGGAAAAAAAATGGCAGAAATAGAATGTACTTGAGTAATAGATAGGTTCAGAAGTATAGTTAGGATGAACTAAAAATTAACAGAAGTTCAGATGAACAAAATTAACAAAAACGCACTTATTTCTAATCCAAGAGGAAGAAAGATAAGTACAACACTTACTCTAATAATAAAGGAATCGAAATAACACATTGCACAACATTTTATAAAATTGCCCTCCACGGGATTCGAACCCTATATCTCTGGGTCCGGAGTCTGTCGCTTATCCTGTTGCGCCACTGGGGAGGCACTCTTTTACAAACCTGCAGAGGTCTGTTAACCAATTAGCATGCTAAGCTAACTAGCATAAAGACAAAAACACAGACAAGGTCAAATTCAGAGACTGATTTCTCAGAAACGGTAGCGAATATCAAAAATCCGTTCAGTCATTTCTGTGCGGCTCGGTCTGAAGATCATCTGAGCCAATTTTGGACAGAATTGGACAGATTTTGAAGGGGGAGTAGTGAAAAAACAGTTTTTCATTAGTTTCAATATGGTGGACAGTCACATGTTTGGAAAATGACAAATGAGACATTGGCGGAATCTGCATAAACCAGGGAACAAAATGACATAAATTACATCAAATTTGGACAAAGGTTTCAAAAGTTATAAATGTTTTAGCAAAAAATCTTATATCTCTGGAACACTAGGTGGCGCTATTCTGAAACTTCTCAGGTACGTTTGGGACATGCTATCGGTCAAGAATACGAGATTTTGTGCAGATATGTCCAATATTTCAAAAGATATAGCAGTTTATGACAAAATTCAAAATGGCGGTCACGTGGTTCATCCAATCCTGACATATCCAGTATCGCCAGATTCGGCATGACACGGGGAATCCAAAGATACCAGGATTATGATTTTCTGACAATGCGTTCAGAAGTTATGGGCAAAAATAGCCTTTTTTCATATCTCATGACCCCTAGGTGGCGCTGTTCCCAACTTTGGCATGGACCCTCAGATCATGGGTCTGATGAAGCATACCAATTTTCATTTTGATTGATCAAAGTTTGGCCGAGATACAGCCTCAGAACCAATTTTGGGTCAACGTTGTTAAGTTCATAACATCATAACTTTTGAACAAAGATGAATAAAAAAAATCTGTTTTGTCATTTCTATTTGGCTCAGTCCAAAGATCATTTCATTCAAATTTGAACAAAATTGGACAAACTTTGAAGGAGGAGTAGAGGAAAAACTAAATACTGTACTTTTCAAAATGGCCGTTACTGTAATGGGCGGAGCCTTAATGTAATACATAGACTGAGAGCAACATAATGAGAGGATTCTATTGTACTAAGTTTCATTTTCCTACTACAAAGGGTTCAAAAGTTATAAGAGTTTCAATGTTGTATTTTTGAACTGGTGGTGGCGCTATGGAGTTGGTTGTAGAGACTCCAAATTTGGTCCAATTATTTTTAATGAGCATCTTTACAAGTGTGCTAATTTTCATCATTTTCCTACTTATGGTTCATAGGGCTGCCATAGGAACCCAGTGGGGAGGAAGAATAATAATAATAATAATAATAAATATAGCTGCTAGCAGCAATTGCGGGGCCAAGCCCATTATGGCTCTTCTTGGCTTTTTTTGGACTTTGGATATTATTAGGAAACTTTTTTACATTGCCTAATTCACATGCTTAAACAACATAACTTAACTTAACTTACTACACATTGAATTTGACCAATCAATCTTCAAAGCTTTAGCCTGTTGCTTTAAACAGCAGACCACTCATACTTTGGTTTGTTTAATTTTATAAAGGCTTGAGATTTCGGAGGCAGAACTGCAGCTTTTGCCACTAAATGAAAACATTACACACAATTTTATAAAGCTGTCCCCCATGGGACTCGAACCCATAACCTCACAATCCGGTGTCTGACACTCATCTCATTGCGCCACAGGGAAGACATGTGTTCATTGACATGCCATAGGTCCATAGTTAAAATTAGAAATTAACTCAAAATGAAGATTTTTGGATTTAATGAACAACATTATATATTTTTTTTGTGAAAAATTGGATGAAATCATTCTTAGAAGTAATTAATGTCTGGAACGGAAGAACATTTTTGCAAATAACCATTTAGAATGCTAAGCTAATTAGCATAAAGACACAAACACAGGCAAGTTCAACTTCAGAGGTGGATTTCTCCGGAACGGTAGCGAATATCAAAAATCTGTTCAGTCATTTCTGTGCGGCTCACTCCATATTTAATGTGAGCCAATTTTGAACAAAATTGGACAACATTTGAAGGAGGAGTAGCGAAAAAACGGTTTTTCACTTGATTCAATATGGCGCAGAGTCACATGTTTGGAAAATGACAAATGAGACATCGTCGAAATCTGCAAAACCCAGAGAACAAAATGACATAAATTATATAGAATATAGATAATGTTTTCAAAAGTTATAAACGTTTTAGCAAAAAATTGTATATCTCTGGAACACTAGGTGGCGCTATTCTGAAACTTCTCATGTACATTCGGGACATGATGACGGTCATGCATACCAAATTGTGTGCAGATATGTCAAATATTATAAAAGATATCACATTTTATGACAAAATTCAAAATGGCGGTCACGTGGTTCATCCGATCCTAACATATCTTATATCACCAGATTCAGCATGACACGAGGAATCCATAGACACCAATATTATGATTTTCTGACAAACCGTTCGGATGTTATGGGCAAAAATAGCCTTTTTTCATATCTCATGACCCCTAGGTGGTGCTGTTCCCAACTTTGGCATGGATCCCCAGATCATGGGTCTGATGAAGCATACCAATTTTCGTTTCGATTGGTCAAAGTTTGGCCGAGATACAGCCTCAGAACCAATTTTGGGTCAACCTCGTTAACTTCGAGACATCATAACTTTTTTTTTTTCCAAGGGTCCAAAAAATTCTGTTCAGTCATTTCTGTGCGGCTCAGTCCAAATATTTTCTCTGCCAAGTTTGGACAAAATTAGACAAATTTTGAAGGAGGAGTAGCGAAAAAACTGAATACTGTACTTTTTAAAATGGCCATTACTGTAATGGGCGGAGTCTTAATGTACGATATTAAATTTGATCAGCATGATGAGAGGAATCAGGTGTACTAAGTGCCATTTTTCTACCTCAAAGGATTCAAAAGTTATAACAGTTTCAATGTTGAATTTTTGGACTGGTGGTGGCGCTATGGAGTTGGTCTTAGAGACTCCAAATGTGGTCCATTTACTATTGATGACTATCTCTACAAGTGTGCCAAATTTCATCATTTTCCTACTTACGGTTCATAGGGCTGCCATTGACTCCCATAGGGGAGGAAGAATAATAATAATAACAATAATAATAATAATATAGGAAACTAACAGATACAATAGGGGCTACAGCCCTTTCAGGGCTTGGCCCCTAATAAGAAAACTAACAATTACAATAGGGGCTACAGCCCTTCGGGGCTTGGCCCCTAATAAGAAAACTAACAATTACAATAGGGGCTACAGCCCTTCGGGGCTTGGCCCCTAAATATAGCTGCTAGCAGCAATTGCGGGGCCAAGCCCATTATGGCTCTTCTTGGCTTTTTTTGGACTTTGGATATTATTAGGAAACTTTTTTACATTGCCTAATTCACATGCTTAAACAACATAACTTAACTTAACTTACTACACATTGAATTTGACCAATCAATCTTCAAAGCTTTAGCCTGTTGCTTTAAACAGCAGACCACTCATACTTTGGTTTGTTTAATTTTATAAAGGCTTGAGATTTCGGAGGCAGAACTGCAGCTTTTGCCACTAAATGAAAACATTACACACAATTTTATAAAGCTGTCCCCCATGGGACTCGAACCCATAACCTCACAATCCGGTGTCTGACACTCATCTCATTGCGCCACAGGGAAGACATGTGTTCATTGACATGCCATAGGTCCATAGTTAAAATTAGAAATTAACTCAAAATGAAGATTTTTGGATTTAATGAACAACATTATATATTTTTTTTGTGAAAAATTGGATGAAATCATTCTTAGAAGTAATTAATGTCTGGAACGGAAGAACATTTTTGCAAATAACCATTTAGAATGCTAAGCTAATTAGCATAAAGACACAAACACAGGCAAGTTCAACTTCAGAGGTGGATTTCTCCGGAACGGTAGCGAATATCAAAAATCTGTTCAGTCATTTCTGTGCGGCTCACTCCATATTTAATGTGAGCCAATTTTGAACAAAATTGGACAACATTTGAAGGAGGAGTAGCGAAAAAACGGTTTTTCACTTGATTCAATATGGCGCAGAGTCACATGTTTGGAAAATGACAAATGAGACATCGTCGAAATCTGCAAAACCCAGAGAACAAAATGACATAAATTATATAGAATATAGATAATGTTTTCAAAAGTTATAAACGTTTTAGCAAAAAATTGTATATCTCTGGAACACTAGGTGGCGCTATTCTGAAACTTCTCATGTACATTCGGGACATGATGACGGTCATGCATACCAAATTGTGTGCAGATATGTCAAATATTATAAAAGATATCACATTTTATGACAAAATTCAAAATGGCGGTCACGTGGTTCATCCGATCCTAACATATCTTATATCACCAGATTCAGCATGACACGAGGAATCCATAGACACCAATATTATGATTTTCTGACAAACCGTTCGGATGTTATGGGCAAAAATAGCCTTTTTTCATATCTCATGACCCCTAGGTGGTGCTGTTCCCAACTTTGGCATGGATCCCCAGATCATGGGTCTGATGAAGCATACCAATTTTCGTTTCGATTGGTCAAAGTTTGGCCGAGATACAGCCTCAGAACCAATTTTGGGTCAACCTCGTTAACTTCGAGACATCATAACTTTTTTTTTTTCCAAGGGTCCAAAAAATTCTGTTCAGTCATTTCTGTGCGGCTCAGTCCAAATATTTTCTCTGCCAAGTTTGGACAAAATTAGACAAATTTTGAAGGAGGAGTAGCGAAAAAACTGAATACTGTACTTTTTAAAATGGCCATTACTGTAATGGGCGGAGTCTTAATGTACGATATTAAATTTGATCAGCATGATGAGAGGAATCAGGTGTACTAAGTGCCATTTTTCTACCTCAAAGGATTCAAAAGTTATAACAGTTTCAATGTTGAATTTTTGGACTGGTGGTGGCGCTATGGAGTTGGTCTTAGAGACTCCAAATGTGGTCCATTTACTATTGATGACTATCTCTACAAGTGTGCCAAATTTCATCATTTTCCTACTTACGGTTCATAGGGCTGCCATTGACTCCCATAGGGGAGGAAGAATAATAATAATAACAATAATAAATATAGCTGCTAGCAGCAATTGCGGGGCCAAGCCCATTATGGCTCTTTTTGGCTTTTTTGGACTTTGGATATTATTAGGAAACTTTTGAACATTGCCCAATTCACATGCTTAAACAACATAACTTAACTTAACTTGCTACACATTGAATTTGACCAATCAATCTTCAAAGCTTTAGCCTGTTGCTTTAAACAGCAGACCACTCATACATTGGTTTGTTTAATTTTTATAAAGGCTTGAGATTTCGAAGGCAGAACTGCAGCTTTTGCCACTAAATGACAGCATTACACACAATTTTATAAAGCTGTCCCCCATGGGACTCGAACCCATAACCTCACAATCCGGTGTCTGACACTCATCTCATTGCGCCACAGGGAAGACATGTGTCAATTGACATGCCATAGGTCCATAGTTAAAATTAGAAATTAACTCAAAATTAAGATTTTTGGATTTAATGAACAACATTATATATTTTTTTGTGAAAAATTGCTTGAAATCATTCTTAGAAGTAATTAATGTCTTGAACGGAAGAACATTTTTGCAAATAACCATTTAGAATGCTAAGCTAATTAGCATAAAGACACAAACACAGGCAAGTTCAACTTCAGAGGTTGATTTCTCCGGAACGGTAGCGAATATCAAAAATCTGTTCAGTCATTTCTGTGCGGCTCACTCCATATTTAATGTGAGCCAAATTTGAACAAAATTGGACAAAATTTGAAGGAGGAGTAGCGAAAAAACTGTTTTTCACTTGATTCAATATGGCGCACAGTCACATGTTTGGAAAATAACAAATGAGACATCGTCGAAATCTGCAAAACCCACAGAACAAAATGACATAAATTATATAGAATATAGATAATGTTTTCAAAAGTTATAAACGTTTTAGCAAAAAATCGTATATCTCTGGAACACTAGGTGGCGCTATTCTGAAACTTCTCATGTACATTCGGGACATGATGACGGTCATGCATACCAAATTGTGTGCAGATATGTCAAATATTATAAAAGATATCACATTTTATGACAAAATTCAAAATGGCGGTCACGTGGTTCATCCGATCCTAACATATCTTATATCACCAGATTCAGCATGACACGAGGAATCCATAGACACCAATATTATGATTTTCTGACAAACTGTTCGGAAGTTATGGGCATAAATAGCCTTTTTTCATATCTCATGACCCCTAGGTGGCACTGTTCCCAACTTTGGCATGGATCCTCAGATCATGGGTCTGATGAAGCATACCAATTTTTGTTTTGATTGGTCAAAGTTTGGCCGAGATACAGCCTCAGAACCAATTTTGGGTCAACCTTGTTAACTTCGAGACATCATAACTTTTTTTTTTTCCAAGGGTCCAAAAAATTCTGTTCAGTCATTTCTGTGCGGCTCAGTCCAAATATTCTCTCTGCCAAGTTTGGACAAAATTAGACAAATTTTGAAGGAGGAGTAGCGAAAAAACTGAATACTGTACTTTTTAAAATGGCCATTACTGTAATGGGCGGAGTCTTAATGTAAGATATTAAATTTGATCAGCATGATGAGAGGAATCAGGTGTACTAAGTGGCATTTTTCTACCTCAAAGGGTTCAAAAGTTATAACAGTTTCAATGTTGAATTTTTGGGCTGGTGGTGGCGCTATGGAGTTGGTCTTAGAGACTCCAAATTTGGTCCATTTACTATTGATGACTATCTCTACAAGTGTACCAAATTTCATCATTTTCCTACTTACGGTTCATAGGGCTGCCATTGACTCCCATAGGGGAGGAAGAATAATAATAATAATATAGCTGCTAGCAGCAATTGCGGGGCCAAGCCCATTATGGCTCTTCTTGGCTTTTTTTGGACTTTGGATATTATTAGGAAACTTTTTTACATTGCCTAATTCACATGCTTAAACAACATAACTTAACTTTACTTACTACACATTGAATTTGACCAATCAATCTTCAAAGCTATAGCCTGTTGCTTTAAACAGCAGACCACTCATACTTTGGTTTGTTTAATTTTATAAAGGCTTGAGATTTCGAAGGCAGAACTGCAGCTTTTGCCACTAAATGACAACATTACACACAATTTTATAAAGCTGTCCCCCATGGGACTCGAACCCATAACCTCACAATCCGGTGTCTGACACTCATCTCATTGCGCCACAGGGAAGACATGCGCTCGTTGACATGCCATAGGTCCATAGTTAAAATTAGAAATTAACTCAAAATGAAGATTTTTGGATTTAATGAACAACATTATATATTTTTTTGTGAAAAATAGCTTGAAATCATTCTTAGATGTAATTAATGTCTGGAACGGAAGAACATTTTTGCAAATAACCATTTAGAATGCTAAGCTAATTAGCATAAAGACACAAACACAGGCAAGTTCAACTTCAGAGGTGGATTTCTCCGGAACGGTAGCGAATATCAAAAATCTGTTCAGTCATTTCTGTGCGGCTCACTCCATATTTAATGTGAGCCAATTTTGAACAAAATTGGACAAAATTTAAAGGAGGAGTAGCGAAAAAACTGTTTTTCACTTGTTTCAATATGGCACACAGTCACATGTTTGGAAAATGACACATGAGACATCGTCTAAATCTGCAAAACCCAGAGAACAAAATGACATAAATTATATAGAATATAGATAATGTTTTCAAAAGTTATAAACGTTTTAGCAAAAAATCGTATATCTCTGGAACACTAGGTGGCGCTATTCTGAAACTTCTCATGTACATTCGGGACATGATGACGGTCACGCATACCAAATTGTGTGCAGATATGTCAAATATTATAAAAGATATCACATTTTATGACAAAATTCAAAATGGCGGTCACGTGGTTCATCCGATCCTAACATATCTTATATCACCAGATTCAGCATGACACGGGGAATCCATAGACACCAATATTATGATTTTCTGACAAACCGTTCGGATGTTATGGGCAAAAATAGCCTTTTTTCATATCTCATGACCCCTAGGTGGCGCTGTTTCCAACTTTTGCATGGATCCTCAGATCATGGGTCTGATGAAGCATACCAATTTTCGTTTCGATTGGTCAAAGTTTGGCCGAGATACAGCCTCAGAACCAATTTTGGGTCAACCTCGTTAACTTCGAGACATCATAACTTTTTTTTTTTCCAAGGGTCCAAAAAATTCTGTTCAGTCATTTCTGTGCGGCTCAGTCCAAATATTCTCTCTGCCAAGTTTGGACAAAATTAGACAAATTTTGAAGGAGGAGTAGCGAAAAAACTGAATACTGTACTTTTTAAAATGGCCATTACTGTAATGGGCGGAGTCTTAATGTAAGATATTAAATTTGATCAACATGATGAGAGGAATCAGTTGTACTAAGTGGCATTTTTCTACCTCAAAGGGTTCAAAAGTTATAACAGTTTCAATGTTGAATTTTTGGACTGCTGGTGGCGCTATGGAGTTGGTCTTAGAGACTCCAAATTTGGTCCATTTACTATTGATGACTATCTCTACAAGTGTGCCAAATTTCATCATTTTCCTACTTACGGTTCATAGGGCTGCCATTGACTCCCATAGGGGAGGAAGAATAATAATAATAACAATAATAATATAGGAAACTAACAGATACAATAGGGGCTACAGCCCTTTCAGGGCTTGGCCCCTAATAATAATATAGGAAACTAACAGATACAATAGGGGCTACAGCCCTTTCAGGGCTTGGCCCCTAATAATAATATAGGAAACTAACAGATACAATAGGGGCTACAGCCCTTTCAGGGCTTGGCCCCTAAATATAGCTGCTAGCAGCAATTGCGGGGCCAAGCCCATTATGGCTCTTTTTGGCTTTTTTGGACTTTGGATATTATTAGGAAACTTTTGAACATTGCCCAATTCACATGCTTAAACAACATAACTTAACTTAACTTGCTACACATTGAATTTGACCAATCAATCTTCAAAGCTTTAGCCTGTTGCTTTAAACAGCAGACCACTCATACTTTGGTTTGTTTAATTTTATAAAGGCTTGAGATTTCAAAGGCAGAACTGCAGCTTTTGCCACTAAATGACAGCATTACACACAATTTTATAAAGCTGTCCCCCATGGGACTCGAACCCATAACCTCACAATCCAGTGTCTGACGTACATCTCATTGCGCCACAGGGAAGACATGTGTCAATTGACATGCCATAGGTCCATAGTTAAAATTAGAAATTAACTCAAAATTAAGATTTTTGGATTTAATGAACAACATTATATATTTTTTTGTGAAAAATTGCTTGAAATCATTCTTAGAAGTAATTAATGTCTTGAACGGAAGAACATTTTTGCAAATAACCATTTAGAATGCTAAGCTAATTAGCATAAAGACACAAACACAGGCAAGTTCAACTTCAGAGGTGGATTTCTCCGGAACGGTAACGAATATCAAAAATCTGTTCAGTCATTTCTGTGCGGCTCACTCCATATTTAATGTGAGCCAAATTTGAACAAAATTGGACAAAATTTGAAGGAGGAGTAGCGAAAAAACTGTTTTTCACTTGATTCAATATGGCGCAGAGTCACATGTTTGGAAAATGACAAATGAGACATCGTCGAAATCTGCAAAACCCAGAGAACAAAATGACATAAATTATATAGAATATAGATAATGTTTTCAAAAGTTATAAACGTTTTAGCAAAAAATCGTATATCTCTGGAACACTAGGTGGCGCTATTCTGAAACTTCTCATGTACATTCGGGACATGATGACGGTCATGCATACCAAATTGTGTGCAGATATGTCAAATATTATAAAAGATATCACATTTTATGACAAAATTCAAAATGGCGGTCACGTGGTTCATCCGATCCTAACATATCTTATATCACCAGATTCAGCATGACACGAGGAATCCATAGACACCAATATTATGATTTTCTGACAAACCGTTCGGATGTTATGGGCAAAAATAGCCTTTTTTCATATCTCATGACCCCTAGGTGGTGCTGTTCCCAACTTTGGCATGGATCCCCAGATCATGGGTCTGATGAAGCATACCAATTTTCGTTTCGATTGGTCAAAGTTTGGCCGAGATACAGCCTCAGAACCAATTTTGGGTCAACCTCGTTAACTTCGAGACATCATAACTTTTTTTTTTCCAAGGGTCCAAAAAATTCTGTTCAGTCATTTCTGTGCGGCTCAGTCCAAATATTCTCTCTGCCAAGGTTGGACAAAATTAGACAAATTTTGAAGGAGGAGTAGCGAAAAAACTGAATACTGTACTTTTAAAAATGGCCATTACTGTAATGGGCGGAGTCTTAATGTAAGATATTAAATTTGATCAGCATGATGAGAGGAATCAGGTGTACTAAGTGGCATTTTTCTACCTCAAAGGGTTCAAAAGTTATAACAGTTTCAATGTTGAATTTTTGGACTGGTGGTGGCGCTATGGAGTTGGTCTTAGAGACTCCAAATGTGGTCCATTTACTATTGATGACTATCTCTACAAGTGTGCCAAATTTCATCATTTTCCTACTTACGGTTCATAGGGCTGCCATTGACTCCCATAGGGGAGGAAGAATAATAATAATAACAACAAGAACTGCAAGCAGTTGTACGGGGCCAAGCCCCAGAAGGGGCTTTCGCCTAACGCAGAGCGACCTTTAAAAGGCCGCCCCCCACGGGACTCGAACCCATAACCTCCGGGCGCTGGGTCCATCGCTCATCTCGTTGCGCCACCGGCCGGGCTTGTGTTCAAACACCTGCTGAAGTTCCATAGTTCTAATGAGAGTCGACTCAAAATGAAGATTTTTTTCAAATAAATGCACAGCATTTAATATTTAAAAAGTTCTGTTTAGATCAATCTGAGAATGACTCAACGTATGGAACAGAAGCACATTTTGCAAATAACCAATTGGCATGCTAAGCTAACTAGCATAAAAACACAAACACAGGAAGGGTCAACTTCAGTGACAAATATCTCAGGAACGGTATCGAATATCAAAAATCCGTTCAGTCATTTCTGTGCGGCTCAGTCCAACGATCATCTCAGCCAATTTTGGACAAAATTTGACAAAATTTGAAAGAGGAGTAGCGAAAAAACTGTTTTTCACTTGTTTCAATATTGCGGACAATAACCTTTTTGGAAAATGACAAATGATATATCGTCGTAATCTGCATAAGCCAGGGAACAAAATGACATAAATTACACCAAATTTGGACAAAGTGTTCAAAAGTTATAAACGTTTTAGCAAAAATTCCTATATCTCTGGAACACTAGGTGGCGCTATTCTGAAACTTCTCAGGTACGTTTGAGACATGCTGACGGTCACGCATACCAAATTTTGTGCAGATATGTCAAATATTTCAAAAGATATAGCAATTTATGACAAAATTCAAAATGGCGGTCACGTGGTTCATTCGATCCTAACATATCCGGTATCCACAGATTTGGCATGACACGGGGAATCCATAGACACCAAAATTATGATTTTCTGACAAAGCTTTCAGAAGTTATGGGCAAAAATAGCCATTTTTCATATCTCATGACCCCTAGGTGGCGCTGTTCCCAACTTTGGCATGGACCCTCAGATAATGGGTCTGATGAAGCGTACCAATTTTCGTTTCGATTGATCAAAGTTTGGCCGAGATACAGCCTCAGAACCAATTTTGGGTCGAGCTTGTTAAGTTCATGACATTATAACTTTTGAACAGAGATGAATATCAAAATTCTGTTCAGTCATTTCTGTGCGGCTTAGTCCAAGGATTCGCTCTGCCAAGTTTCGACAAAATTGGACAAAATTTGAAGGAGGAGTAGCAAAAAAACAGAATACTGTACTTTTCAAAATGGATGTTACTGTAAGGGGCGGAGCCTTAATGTAAGATATGGAATATGATGAGGGTGAGGAGAGGAATCTGATGTACTAAGTTTCATTTCTCTATTCCAAAGGGTTCAAGAGTTATAACAGTTTAAATGTTGAATTTTTGGACTGGTGGTGGCGCTATGGAGTAGGTCTTAGAGACTCCAAATTTGGTATATGCATTATTGATGAAGATATCTAAGAGTGTGCCAAATTTCATCATTTTCCTATATACGGTTCATAGGGCTGCCATTGACTCCCATTCGGGAAAAATAATAATAATAATAATAATAATAAATATAGCTGCTAGCAGCAATTGCGGGGCCAAGCCCATTATGGCTCTTTTTGGCTTTTTTGGACTTTGGATATTTTTAATAAACTTTTGTACATTGCCCAATTCACATGCTTAAACAACATAACTTAACTTAACTTACTACACATTGAATTTGACCAATCAATCTTCAAAGATTTAGCCTGTTGCTTTAAACAGCAGACCACTCATACTTTGGTTTGTTTAATTTTATAAAGGCTTGAGATTTCGAAGGCAGAACTGCAGCTTTTGCCACTAAATGAGAACATTACACACAATTTTAT
Source organism: Pseudorasbora parva (assembly GCF_024679245.1). Taxonomy (NCBI): domain Eukaryota; kingdom Metazoa; phylum Chordata; class Actinopteri; order Cypriniformes; family Gobionidae; genus Pseudorasbora; species Pseudorasbora parva. The sequence continues at coordinate 8,322,830 of NC_090179.1, forward strand.
AAAGCTGTCCCCCATGGGACTCGAACCCATAACCTCACAATCCAGTGTCTGACACTCATCTCATTGCGCCACAGGGAAAACATGTGTTCGTTGACATGCCATAGGTCCATAGTTAAAATTAGAAATTAACTCAAAATTAAGATTTTTGGATTTAATGAACAACATTATATATTTTTTTGAGAAAAATTGCTTGAAATCATTCTTAGAAGTAATTAATGTCTAGAACGGAAGAACATTTTTGCAAATAACCATTTAGAATGCTAAGCTAATTAGCATAAAGACACAAACACAGGCAAGTTCAACTTCAGAGGTGGATTTCTCCGGAACGGTAGCGAATATCAAAAATCTGTTCAGTCATTTCTGTGCGGCTAACTCCATATTTAATGTGAGCCAATTTTGAACAAAATTGGACAACATTTGAAGGAGGAGTAGCGAAAAAACTGTTTTTCACTTGATTCAATATGGCGGACAGTCACATGTTTGGAAAATGACAAATGAGACATCGTCGAAATCTGCAAAATCCAGAGAACAAAATGACATAAATTATATAGAATATAGATAATGTTTTCAAAAGTTATAAACGTTTTAGCAAAAAATCGTATATCTCTGGAACACTAGGTGGCGCTATTCTGAAACTTCTCATGTACATTCGGGACATGATGATGGTCATGCATACCAAATTGTGTGCAGATATGTCAAATATTATAAAAGATATCACATTTTATGACAAAATTCAAAATGGCGGTCACGTGGTTCATCCGATCCTAACATATCTTATATCACCAGATTCAGCATGACACGAGGAATCCATAGACACCAATATTATGATTTTCTGACAAACCGTTCGGATGTTATGGGCAAAAATAGCCTTTTTTCATATCTCATGACCCCTAGGTGGCGCTGTTTCCAACTTTGGCATGGATCCTCAGATCATGGGTCTCATAAAGCATACCAATTTTCGTTTCGATTGGTCAAAGTTTGGCCGAGATACAGCCTCAGAACCAATTTTGGGTCAACCTCGTTAACTTCGAGACATCATAACTTTTTTTTTTTCCAAGGGTCCAAAAAATTCTGTTCAGTCATTTCTGTGCGGCTCAGTCCAAATATTCTCTCTGCCAAGTTTGGACAAAATTAGACAAATTTTGAAGGAGGAGTAGCGAAAAAACTGAATACTGTACTTTTTAAAATGGCCATTACTGTAATGGGCGGAGTCTTAATGTAAGATATTAAATTTGATCAGCATGATGAGAGGAATCAGGTGTACTAAGTGGCATTTTTCTACCTCAAAGGGTTCAAAAGTTATAACAGTTTCAATGTTGAATTTTTGGACTGGTGGTGGCGCTATGGAGTTGGTCTTAGAGACTCCAAATTTGGTCCATTTACTATTGATGACTATCTCTACAAGTGTGCCAAATTTCATCATTTTCCTACTTACGGTTCATAGGGCTGCCATTGACTCCCATAGGGGAGGAAGAATAATAATAATAACAATAATAATATAGGAAACTAACAGATACAATAGGGGCTACAGCCCTTTCAGGGCTTGGCCCCTAAATAATAAAGTAAACCAACAATTTCAAGAGGGGCTACAGCCCCTTTGGGGCTTGGCCCCTAATAATAATAATAATATAGGAAACTAACAGATACAATAGGGGCTACAGCCCTTTCAGGGCTTGGCCCCTAATAACAATAATAATATAGGAAACTAACAGATACAATAGGGGCTACAGCCCTTTCAGGGCTTGGCCCCTAAATATAGCTGCTAGCAGCAATTGCGGGGCCAAGCCCATTATGGCTCTTTTTGGCTTTTTTGGACTTTGGATATTTTTAGGAAACTTTTGTACATTGCCCAATTCACATGCTTAAACAACATAACTTAACTTAACTTACTACACATTGAATTTGACCAATCAATCTTCAAAGCTTTAGCCTGTTGCTTTAAACAGCAGACCACTCATACTTTGGTTTGTTTAATTTTATAAAGGCTTGAGATTTCGAAGGCAGAACTGCAGCTTTTGCCACTAAATGACAACATTACACACAATTTTATAAAGCTGTCCCCCATGGGACTCGAACCCATAACCTCACAATCCGGTGTCTGACACTCATCTCATTGCGCCACAGGGAAGACATGTGTTCATTGACATGCCATAGGTCCATAGTTAAAATTAGAAATTAACTCAAAATGAAGATTTTTGGATTTAATGAACAACATTATATATTTTTTGTGAAAAATTGGATGAAATCATTCTTAGAAGTAATTAATGTCTTGAACGGAAAAACATTTTTGCAAATAACCATTTAGAATGCTAAGCTAATTAGCATAAAGACACAAACACAGGCAAGTTCAACTTCAGAGGTGGATTTCTCCGGAACGGTAGCGAATATCAAAAATCTGTTCAGTCATTTCTTTGCGGCTCACTCTATATTTATTATGAGCCAATTTTGAACAAAATTGGACAAAATTTGAAGGAGGAGTAGCGAAAAAACTGTTTTTCACTTGATTCAATATGGCGCACAGTCACATGTTTGGAAAATGACAAATGAGACATCGTCGAAATCTGCAAAACCCAGAGAACAAAATGACATACATTATATAGAATATAGATAATGTTTTCAAAAGTTATAAACGTTTTAGCAAAAAATCATATATCTCTGGAACACTAGGTGGCGCTATTCTGAAACTTCTCATGTACATTCGGGACATGATGACGGTCATGCATACCAAATTGTGTGCAGATATGTCAAATATTATAAAAGATATCACATTTTATGACAAAATTCAAAATGGCGGTCACGTGGTTCATCCGATCCTAACATATCTTATATCACCAGATTCAGCATGAAACGAGGAATCCATAGACACCAATATTATGATTTTCTGACAAACCGTTCGGATGTTATGGGCAAAAATAGCCTTTTTTCATATCTCATGACCCCTAGGTGGCGCTGTTCCCAACTTTGGCATGGATCCTCAGATCATGGGTCTGATGAAGCATACCAATTTTCGTTTCAATTGGTCAAAGTTTGGCCGAGATACAGCCTCAGAACCAATTTTGGGTCAACCTCGTTAACTTCGAGACATCATAACTTTTTTTTTTTCCAAGGGTCTAAAAAATTCTGTTCAGTCATTTCTGTGCGGCTCAGTCCAAAGATTCTCTCTGCCAAGTTTGAACAAAATTAGACAAATTTTGAAGGAGGAGTAGCGAAAAAACTGAATACTGTACTTTTTAAAATGGCCATTACTGTAATGGGCGGAGTCTTAATGTAAGATATTAAATTTGATCAGCATGATGAGAGGAATCAGGTGTACTAAGTGGCATTTTTCTACCTCAAAGGGTTCAAAAGTTATAACAGTTTCAATGTTTAATTTTTGGACTGGTGGTGGCGCTATGGAGTTGGTCTTAGAGACTCCAAATTTGGTCCATTTACTATTGATGACTATCTCTACAAGTGTGCCAAATTTCATCATTTTCCTACTTACGGTTCATAGGGCTGCCATTGACTCCCATAGGGGAGGAAGAATAATAATAATAACAACTAGCAGCAATTGCGGGGCCAAGCCCATTATGGCTCTTCTTGGCTTTTTTTGGACTTTGGATATTATTAGGAAACTTTTTTACATTGCCTAATTCACATGCTTAAACAACATAACTTAACTTTACTTACTACACATTGAATTTGACCAATCAATCTTCAAAGCTATAGCCTGTTGCTTTAAACAGCAGACCACTCATACTTTGGTTTGTTTAATTTTATAAAGGCTTGAGATTTCGAAGGCAGAACTGCAGCTTTTGCCACTAAATGACAACATTACACACAATTTTATAAAGCTGTCCCCCATGGGACTCGAACCCATAACCTCACAATCCGGTGTCTGACACTCATCTCATTGCGCCACAGGGAAGACATGTGTTCATTGACATGCCATAGGTCCATAGTTAAAATTAGAAATTAACTCAAAATGAAGATTTTTGGATTTAATGAACAACATTATATATTTTTTGTGAAAAATTGGATGAAATCATTCTTAGAAGTAATTAATGTCTTGAACGGAAAAACATTTTTGCAAATAACCATTTAGAATGCTAAGCTAATTAGCATAAAGACACAAACACAGGCAAGTTCAACTTCAGAGGTGGATTTCTCCGGAACGGTAGCGAATATCAAAAATCTGTTCAGTCATTTCTGTGCGGCTCACTCCATATTTAATGTGAGCCAATTTTGAACAAAATTGGACAAAATTTGAAGGAGGAGTAGCGAAAAAACTGTTTTTCACTTGATTCAATATGGCGCACAGTCACATGTTTGGAAAATGACAAATGAGACATCGTCGAAATCTGCAAAACCCAGAGAACAAAATGACATAAATTATATAGAACATAGATAATGTTTTCAAAAGTTATAAACGTTTTAGCAAAAAATCGTATATCTCTGGAACACTAGGTGGCGCTATTCTGAAACTTCTCATGTACATTCGGGACATGATGACGGTCACGCATACCAAATTGTGTGCAGATATGTCAAATATTATAAAAGATATCACATTTTATGACAAAATTCAAAATGGCGGTCACGTGGTTCATCCGATCCTGACATATTCGGTATCCTCGGATTCGGCATGTCACGAGGAATCCATAGATACCAATAATATGATTTTCCGACAAAGCGTTCGGATGTTATGGGCAAAAATAGCCTTTTTTCATATCTCATGACCCCTAGGTGGCGCTGTTTCCAACTTTTGCATGGATCCTCAGATCATGGGTCTGATGAAGCATACCAATTTTTGTTTCGATTGGTCAAAGTTTGGCCGAGATACAGCCTCAGAACCAATTTTGGGTCAACCTCGTTAACTTCGAGACATCATAACTTTTTTTTTTTTCCAAAGGTCCAAAAAATTCTGTTCAGTCATTTCTGTGCGGCTCAGTCCAAATATTCTCTCTGCCAAGTTTGGACAAAATTAGACAAATTTTGAAGGAGGAGTAGCGAAAAAACTGAATCCTGTACTTTTTAAAATGGCCATTACTGTAATGGGCGGAGTCTTAATGTAAGATATTAAATTTGATCAGCATGATGAGAGGAATCAGGTGTACTAAGTGGCATTTTTCTACCTCAAAGGGTTCAAAAGTTATAACAGTTTCAATGTTGAATTTTTGGACTGCTGGTGGCGCTATGGAGTTGGTCTTAGAGACTCCAAATTTGGTCCATTTACTATTGATGACTATCTCTACAAGTGTGCCAAATTTCATCATTTTCCTACTTACGGTTCATAGGGCTGCCATTGACTCCCATAGGGGAGGAAGAATAATAATAATAACAATAATAATATAGGAAACTAACAGATACAATAGGGGCTACAGCCCTTTCAGGGCTTGGCCCCTAACTAGCAGCAATTGCGGGGCCAAGCCCATTATGGCTCTTTTTGGCTTTTTTGGACTTTGGATATTATTAGGAAACTTTTGTACATTGCCCAATTCACATGCTTAAACAACATAACTTAACTTAACTTACTACACATTGAATTTGACCAATCAATCTTCAAAGCTTTAGCCTGTTGCTTTAAACAGCAGACCACTCATACTTTGGTTTGTTTAATTTAATAAAGGCTTGAGATTTCGAAGGCAGAACTGCAGCTTTTGCCACTAAATGACAACATTACACACAATTTTATAAAGCTGTCCCCCACGGGACTCGAACCCATAACCTCACAATCCGATGTCTGACGCTCATCTCATTGCGCCACAGGGAAGACATGCGCTCGTTGACATGCCATAGGTCCATAGTTCAAATTAGAAATGAACTCAAAATGAAGAATTTTTGATTTAATGAACATTATATATTAAAAAAATTGGTTTAAACAGCATTACTTCAACTTAACTTACTACACATTGAATTTGACCAATCAATCTTCAAAGCTTTAGCCTGTTGCTTTAAACAGCAGACCACTCATACTTTGGTTTGTTTAATTTTATAAAGGCTTGAGATTTTGAAGGCAGAACTGCAGCTTTTGCCACTAAATGACAACATTACACACAATTTTATAAAGCTGTCCCCCAAGGGACTCGAACCCATAACCTCACGATCCGGTGTCTGACACTCATCTCATTGCGCCACAGGGAAGACATGTGTTCATTGACATGCCATAGGTCCATAGTTAAAATTAGAAATTAACTCAAAATTAAGATTTTTGGATTTAATGAACAACATTATATATTTTTTTGTGAAAAATTGGTTGAAATCATTCTTAAAAGTAATTCATGTCTGGAACAGAAGAACATTTTTGCAAGCTAATTAGCATAAAGACACAAACACAGGCAAGTTCAACTTCAGAGACAGATTTCTCAGGAACGGTAGCAAATTTCGCTATTGGAATTTCAGCTCAGTCCAATGATCATCTGAGCCAATTTTGGACAGAATTGGACAGATTTTGAAGGAGGAGTAGCGAAAAAATTGTTTTTCACTTTTCAATATGGCGGACAGTCACATGTTTGGAAAATGACAAATGAGACGTCGAAATCTGCAAAATCCAGAGAACAAAATTAAATAAATTAAATAGAATATAGATAATGTTTTCAAAAGTTATAAACGTTTTAGCAAAAAAATCGTATATCTCTGGAACACTAGGTGGTGCTATTCTAAAACTTCTCAGGTACGTTTGGGACATGCTGTCGGTCATGCATATTTTATGACAAAATTCTAAATGGCGGTCACGTGGCTCATTTGATCCCAACATTTCCGGTAGCGCCGGATTCGACATGATGCGAGGAATCCATAGACACCAAAATTATGATTTTCTGACAAACCGTTCAGAAGTTATGGGCAAAAATAGTCATTTTTCATATCTCATGACCCCTAGGTGGCATAACTTGCTACACATTGAATTTGACCAATCCATCTTCAAAGCTTTAGCCTGATGCTTTAAACAGCATGCCACTTATACAATGGTTTGTTTAATTTGCTAAATGCTTGAGATTTTGAAGGCAGAATTGCAGCTTTTGCCACAACATTACACAATTTTATAAAGCTGTCCCCCATGGGACTTGAACCCACAACCTGTGGGTCAGAGGGCTGTCACAGCCAAAGTTCTAGTGAGAATCAACTTGAAGAATTTACTTTAAAAAATAAAAATAATAATAAAAAGTTCAAATCACTCACTCTGGAACAGAAGTAAATTTTCCAATTAACATGCTAAGCTAACCAGCATAAAGACAAACATGCAGGTTGTGAAAATGTAGTTTTTTATTTTTTCCAAACATAAACTGGCATATAACAAATAGAAAGTTGAACAGATTAGAGGCAGTTGATGTCTGCATTAAAACAAGAGTATCAGAGGCACGTCATCTCTGTATAGCAAACAATAGTATATAGGAATTATATCCATATATAATAAGAGGTACTTAAATGTTTTTAAAGACAGAAAGGTTAAAAAAAAAAAATTGGGGGAGCTTACTTTTTAGCTAAAGGTAGAGCCTTTTCTACCATAGTGACTGATTGTCTCTTTGATGTTGCAGGTGCTTCTAGAGGGTTTTGGGGGGACAGAGATAAGTGGTGTTCAGGGCTGAAGAGGGATGGTGCAGTTTGAGGGATATCCAAATGCAGAAACTCTTCATCACTGTTTGTAGACCTATCATTGAGTTCAAGCATGTTAGTGTATGGAAATAAGCGGCTCATTCATGTGCAACATCAACAACTGACAAGTTCAGTTTAGCAGACATTGAATTATGACAAGAAAAAAAAATTCTTACTTTTTTAGCGGAGCCTTGCTACACTGCTGCACTGTTGCATTGACCTCCAGTTTTTTTTTTTTGGAAAGAACTGGAACCACAGAAGGGGACAACTGGTCTTTGGGGCTGTCAAAGGGGGACTGTGTCACTTCAGGGATATCCATATGAAGGAGTTCGTCATCAGTGTTAGTGGTAGTGTCGCTGATATCAGTAATTTGAAATGTGTGTGTGTAAGTAAAAAGAAGTGGCTCACTTGAGAGCAACATCTCTTCAATATCTTGCTCATCAACCGCAGACAAGTCCAGTTTTGATTTGATAAACTTTGTGAGTACTGAATTTGTCACAGTGAGAGTCACAGTTTCCTCATCCTTTAGAACTTCAATGATACCACTGCACTTAGTGATATAATTTTTTGTTCTTCTGAGGATTTTACACAACGAGCATCGGTGGTATGTGGCTTTTGAGTCAAAGTCCTTTTGTGGTCGGTGACATTTAGGGCACAGCTTGTTAATTTGAATTCTTGCACCTTGAGGTTGAGAGATGACCTGGCTGGTGTCTGAAGAGGTTGTTTGTGTAATTTCTGGTTCCTGGCCAGTAGGAAATACTAGTGTCTGGTCGATTAAGGTTATGGAAGTAGATTTTGTGGTTGTTAGTGTGGTGATGTCTTTGAACGCTCTGGTCTTTAAATTTGTAAACTCATATGTTTTCCCCAGTTCGACTTGCGCTATTAATTTTTCCCATAGCGTTATAGAGATGTTGCCTGAGGAATCCTGGATGAGACATTCCTGTATTTCACACACCGTGTCCCAAGCATTAATATTTGTACAAGGGTGCAGTGTACATACTGTACCTTTAAGTTTAGGCACCTGAAAAACAAAAGGCCTATGATAAGTAGTTGAAATGGAAGTTCCATGTATCATATAAAAGCTACAGTAGAAATGCAGAGATAATTTGACAAAAAAATGTATTAACTACTTACATGCTGCTGTGGCCCAAGTGACTTTACAAATTGCACAGTGCAATTCAGTTCCTTTGGGGGTTTATGTGGAAAATCCACCTCCACCACTTCTAGCAATGTGCTTTTATCACATTGGACATAAAACGATTTGTCCTGCAGGCCTGGGGCAAGAAAACAAGAGTTGTTAATATGATATTGTGCTGTTAATAGGTTATATGATAATCATATAGATTTTCTATGAAGAAATACAAATACTTACTTGGTTTGCTGGAGGTGTTGGTCAATTTCACAGCACTGTGGTTTTTTGCTGCGGTTGACCACATTAAATGTTTTTCTGCAGCAAAAACAACACACTGGTGGTAGGTGTCCCTGTTTGTTTGAATCACTGCATTAAAAAACTTGTTATTCTTCGCAGACAACTTTATAGGTGTGACAGCATGTATATATCCATTAATGTTGTTTTGTGATTCAGCTTGGTTCTTAGCCATTTTTTTTAGCAATTCTTTTAGTTTTAAATCTCAGTGTCTTTAAAACATGTCTTTTATTTTTGGCATTTTATACTTTGCCAAACAGTTGATTACAAACAATGGAAATTAGTTGGCAATTAAAAATGAGCAAACAATTAAATAATTAACAAATAGTTGTATGTTGAATGTATTAAGTAAGACTTTTGATTGGTTAATTAGCTGATAATTAATTCCCTCGTAATTATTAGCCTCAGGTTTTGATGTTGGTGTATTTCTAAATGCTGATTTTAAAGTTTGTTTTGCTAGAACTGTTAATTGTTCTACATAAATGAAACTGTTGTGTAGTTCGGCTTTGCAAATATGAATGCTTGACTGAAAAAATACAATGATGGAATAAAAACAACTATGGTACTATCTTTGTATGCCTATATTTGGCTAAAAGGGAGGAACAGACACAATTTAAATTAAACTTGCTTTTCAAAAAGTGATTTTCTTTCAAATGTAGGCTATTGTAAGTCGGTGAGTGACACAAGCATACTATAGTAATTCTTTCATTTTAAAAATGGATTATACTTTTCAAGAATTTGAAGTTTTTGGAAGTTTTTTTTAAGTGCCCCCATTTGATTGGATATTTTTGTCATGGAGCCTACTTCAACTTCCAGACAAACAGTCTTGTTGTGTTGAGAGGTAAGCTTTGTTTGAAACACAATTCACTTCTTAAATGATCTGATTGTTATTGTTATTTTTTTTGTAGACTTTTACAGTATGTTCCTATAGTATTTTGAAATAAGTATGTTTTAAATAAATGTTTATGGTTAAACCTACGTTTTTTTTAATAGCCTTTTACTTAGGCTACATTTACAATTTCAACATTTATTTATAACAGTTCAGAGATTTAGCTGCTGGTTATTATGTTGCCTAAAAGGAATCTGTGATTTATGTTTATTTTAGAAGTGAAAAGTATTACATCCATAAACTGTAATGGAAGTAGTTAACATCAATTTCAAATCAGTGTTGCAAATTAACATTATGCGATGTAGAGGGAGAGGGGAGTTTAAAAAAAGGCAAAAAATGCCTCTGCAATGAAACAAAATGTAGTATGGTTGTTGTCATTACAGTGAAATGTGAAAGTGTATGAACATTTTTGACTATGACAGATCATTAATGTAGTAGCTAATCAGAGTTTTTATTGATGTGTCTTTCATTCCTTCCCCATTAAATAACAAATGAATACTGTGAAATGTCCATATACAATTTTTTTGGCTAGATATTTAATGAAGACTAAATATTATTTTTGTTTCAGTGCAGTTAACCAGGTGCAGATTCTTTGGGTTATGGTATTACAATAATCAAAATATTTTTTTAAGGATTTAAGAAAATTAAAAGTTATGAAATAAATGTTCTTCTCCCCCAATGTGTAGATATAGAGGACGACAAACTTCCAAGTGACGGTAAAGTAATATAATGTTTGTGTACCTTGTAATATAGTATAAACTGGTAAATGATAATATTGTGAAATGATTTTAAAAGAACTTTCTTCTATATGAATACATTTAAAAGTGTATTTTTTTCTGTGATAAAAAGCTGAATTATATATAGAATCACAATCAGAATCACAAAGATGATAAGAAATGTTCATTGAATAATATATCAGTTTATACTAGATGATTTCTGAAGGATTTGTCATTGAAATGTTTTAAAGTGTAAAAAAAATACATTTAATGATATTTAATGTTTTTAAAAAGTGCTACATAAATGATGGTGCCTTGACTTTACACTCAGTATGAATATAATGTACTGATAATATAATGTTATATAATGTATAACGTTTTTTTTAGAACTGATTTACTGGTATTTCACAAATCCCTCTGAACTTGAATTATCTCATGATCTGAAATAATAGATTTTTTTGTAAAAAAGGATGTATGTATGTAGCTTATATGTTATATGCTCACGATTAATTATTGTTTGTTTTGTGCATTTGTATATTTCTTGATTATAGATGCCCCGACCAAAGAAGCGCTCGCAAATAGCCAAGAAGCTATATGCTAAGCGCTGTGCAGCTGAAGAGGGGTTGTCTTCCCTTAAAAAAAAGGCAGATTTAACCCAATTCAGCTCTTTGAGCACTGAAAGTGATTTACAAAATGCTTTTTCTTTTTGCACTGAAAATGATTTACGAAACCAAAAGCAAACCCAAAGCATACCAAAGCAAAACCAAAGCAAACCAAAGCAAACCCAAAGCAAACCAAAGCAAACCCAAAGCAAACTAAATGATTTACCAAAGCAATGCCAACGCAGACTAAATGATTTACCAAAGCCAATCTCTGTGAAAGTTGATGACACTGATCTGAATGTTTCAACTGTATTTGATAACTTTCCACTGAATCAGGTATTGAAAGCATCATTCCATCAAGGTGATGCCCGCTTTGGAGAATCACGCAACAGACAGTGTGGAGCTATCAGTCTGACAGCGGTGTTGACAAGCAAGATGAAAAATGTGTTGACCTGGACGACACAAGATCTCAACAGTGTCTTGGTTGCAGGAACACACCTTTATGAATGTCTAAGAAACCAGGGTAACATAAATGACCGGGAAGTGATGGGTAGGCATTACATTGCAGTCCATGAATTACCAAGGAGACATGTGCTGGGTAGTACTGCATTTTCTATAGAGTATGCAGAGTCTCTCACTGGATTTGTTAATGTTAATGAGTATGACGAAGCATTAAGCGGTGTAGTCATGCCACTTGATGTAGCTCTTCAGCAAGCTCTACTGAGTGCTGATGCTTTCCTTTTAACTATTTGTGCTAACACATGTGCAGTCATTAAGCAAGGCTCATGGTATGCTTTTGTTGATTCTCATGCTAACAAAACAGATACAAGTTGTGTTGCTTATCACAGCACCATAGAATCTTTGTACAACTACATTCATGAGATTGCACAGTCATTTGGGGTACGTGAGCCACAATTTGAGATAACTGGAGTTTTGGTTCATGCAGATGTTGAAGCTTCCCACTTGCTGGAGGCAGAAGGCAGCAGTTTTCCATTCTCTTCTGGTAAAGCACTTTACAGTAAAGTCTTAAAATACACACCCAAGGTATGCAAACCTGTGACCACTGAGGTAAGCTCATCTGAATTTGAGGTACCCAAAGCTGCAAATACAAGTGTGTTGCCAAATAAAGGAAAAGGGGGAAGAAGAAAAAAGCTGGATGAGCAGGTCTCTGGGAAACCAGTTAAAACAGCTCATGTTGAAAATGTTCTAGCAGATGACATAATTATTACTGATGTTTCAATTCCAGAAGTATTTTTTTCTCCTTTGACTCATAAAGATCAGCAAGCTTTATGTGAACTTGTGTTTCTGACAAATGATAACAGTGTCGGTGATGTCATTGCATACTTTGGTCCCATTGCAGGTCCGTGTCAGACAAAGAGTATCAAACCAGATGGTAACTGCTTTTTCAGATCTCTGGCATATGCAATATATGGAAGTGAGGACAAGCATTTGAAGATTCGCCGTGCAGTTGTCAAACACCTGAAAATAAATGTTTCGATATTTGAGAGGTATGTAAGAAGTGAGTATACTTCAGTAGAGGACTACTTGACAAAATCCAGAATGTACTATTCTGGGTCATGGGCCACTGAAATTGACATCTTTGCTGCTTCTAACCTGTTTAATACAACCATATTGACTTTTAATGATGGCAGATGGAATGCACACAAGCCTATTGGAGAGGTATTTACACACAATTCAATCTATTTGAAACATTGTAATGGTAATCATTATGAAGTTGTGACATGTGTTAAGCACAGAGATAAAGACATTTGTGCAGGAACATGCAGGAATGCCACTTCAAATGAGGTGAGAAAGCCATGTCTGCGTAAAAGGAAGGTAAGCGATGATGCAGAACCTTCTACAACCAAGAGGGATCAGAAGAAATACTGCAACAACAGTGACTACAGACTCAAAAAATTACATTATTTTAAATCAAAATACTGCAATGACACGGATTATAGAAGTAAAAAACTTAAGAAACTTTATGAAGAGTATCACAAAAATGTTGGTGTTAAGCTGTCCAAGTGTGAACGTTCTGTGATGAAGTATTTGAGGAATATTCAGTTTCAGAAACTTGTTTGCCAGTATTCTCACATTAAATATAAAAATAATGTCTCATTTCAGACAAAAGTGCGTGAGTATTCCAAGAAGAAATATCTTCAAAACCCAGCATTTAATGCAAGTGTGCGTGAGTATTCTAAGAAGAAATATCTTCAAAACCCAGCATTTAATGCAAGTGTGCGTGAGTATTCTAAGAAGAAATATCTTCAAAACCCAGCATTTAATGCAAGTGTGCGTGAGTATTCTAAGAAGAAATATCTTCAAAACCCAGCATTTAATGCAAGTGTGCGTGAGTATTCTAAGAAGAAATATCTTCAAAACCCAGCCTTTAATGCAAGAGTGCGTGAGTATTCTCTGAAAAGAAATATTCAGAACCCTAATGTTAAAGTACAAATGTGTAAGTATTATAAAATGAAATACCATAAAGATGAGAAGTTTCGTTTCAGTGAAATAAAAAAAGGCTGTGAAGCGTATGCAAGAAAGAAGGTGAAACAGGGGGACATGGATGTTACTATTGCCCTTTTTCGTCAAAAAGTGAGTACAGGTCCAGAGTTTGTGTGCTGTGTCTGTCACCGTTTACTTTTCAGAAAGCAAGTAAGTGAATGCAAAACAGAATGCTATGAAAGCAAAGGAGAACACATTGCTGCTTTGGGGAGAAGATGCATCACGCTGAGGTATGTACATGTTTGTAATGAAAAATGTGCTAATTCTTCTGGTTATTCTCCAAGGTGCAAATTGTGGATTTGTCCAACGTGTCATCGAAAAATCCTTGGTGGAAAGTTACCTGAAGAGAGTGTTGCTAACAATATGCATTTAGTGGACATTCCCTATCAACTGAAGTGTCTTAACTCCTTAGAACAACATCTTGTTGCCCGTAACATTCCTTTTTTGAAATTACTCTGTCTTCCCCGTGGAAAACAAAATGGCTGCCATGGACCTGTGGTGTGTGTTCCTGTAAATGCTGCAGATGTATCAAATATTCTTCCACGAAATGAATGTGATGACAAGATGATAAGGATCAAACTCAAGCGCAAGTTAACCTACAAAGGTCATTATGAGTACAAGTATGTACACACTGATCGTGTTAGAAATGCTCTGATGTGTTTGGTCAGGTGCAATAAATGGTACAGGGATGTAGCAATTAATGAACAGTGGATCAACTCTTTGAATGAACTGGAGGAGAATGTTGCTGATGAAATTAAGGAACAAGATGTAGTCGAAAAGAGTGAAGAGGAAAATGACCCAGAAGAACCACAAGAGGAAGACTTGACTTACATCAAGGAGCAAAGTGGTCTTTTGTCAGACACCTGTTTACAGCCTGTGGATCTTGGCTCGGAAATAATTGATCAGCATTTTCAAGATGTATTAAATGTGGCACCAGCTGAAGGTAACAGTCCTGTTAAATTACTATCTGATAAAACCAACGAAGCAAAATGTTTCCCTGTTCTGTTTCCAACTGGTGGTCCAACATTCCATGATGAGAGGGAGGAAAAAATCACACTGTCACGATACCTAAATGCACGAATCCTCAATGCAGATGGACGTTTTGCACGGAGCACAGACTTCATTTTCTATGCACAATATATATCGGAGCTGGATCAAATTGTGTCTAACGTTTCCATTGCTTTGCGAAAAGGATCAGACAAGAGGTTGTTAAAAGAAGTAACATCCGATATCCTCACAAACCCAGAATCTCTAGCTAAAATATTGAATTATGATGAAGGATACAAGTTTTTGAGACCAATCCGTGGAACACCACCCTATTGGCAAACCACTCAAAAAGACCTTTTTGCACTCATTAGACAACTAGGTATTCCAACTTTCTTTGCATCCTTTAGTTCTGCAGATCTCAGATGGCCTGAAATGATCAACACCATTCTAAAGCAAGAAGAGAAAAATGTAAATGTTGATGAACTTGACTGGTCTGAAAAATGTGGACTGATTAGACGAAACCCAGTGACTGCTGCAAGGATGTTTGATTATAGATGGCATTGCTTTTTAAAAGATGTCATTATGTCACCCGCTCAACCTATTGGAAACATCAAAGACTACTTTTATCGCATAGAGTTTCAACAGCGTGGATCTCCTCATGTTCATTGTCTGTTTTGGGTTGAAAATGCTCCGAAGTTAAATGACGACAATGAAGACAATGATCATTTGGTTGCTGCTTTCATAGATCATTACATCACATGCGAGTCCCCAAGAGAGGATGACACTGAACTGTATGAGACTGTCAACAGTGTTCAAAAGCACAGCAGCAGACATTCTAAGACATGCCGCAAGAAAAAAACGGTTTGTAGATTTAATTTTCCACGACCACCATCTAGCCGTACTTTTGTAACAAGAACTATTCGAGAAGATTTGAAAGGCAATGCCAGAAATGAGACTGCAAGTGCAATTTTAAAGAAAATCAAAACTGCATTAACAAATTCTGATGTCAATTTTGATTCAACGGATGCCTTTTTTCAATCTATTGGAATTAATCAGGCTGTGTTTGAAAAGGCGTACAAGAGATGTTCCAAAAAGAAAAGTATTGTCTTGAAACGAAATCCAAAAGATGTTTGGGTAAACCAATATAACAAACATCTATTGCGTGCATGGCAAGGCAATATGGATATCCAGTATGTCACAGATGCTTACTCAGTAGTAGTTTACATTATTAGTTACATCACAAAAGCGGAACAAGAAATGGGATTGTTGTTGCAGCGTGCACAAAATGAAGCTATAAATGGGAATCTTGAAGCAAGATCAGCGTTAAAAATGTTGGGAAGTGTATATTTACACAACAGAGAAATTTCAGCACAAGAGGCAGTGTACCGACTAACGGGTATGCACTTGAAAGAATGCTCTCGCAAGGTCCAGTTTATTCCAATTGGAACAGATCCTGTGAAGATGAGTTTGCCTTTGCGTGTACTCCAGAACAAAGATGACCATTCTGGTGAAGAAGGTTTTTTTTGGATGAATAGTCTGGTTGACCGGTACAAGAATAGACCAAAAACAGACTATTTTGGCATTCTATGTCTTGCCAGCTTTTGTTCAGAATACAGGATCTTGTCAAAATCTGAAATGTCTTCACAAAACAAAGAAAAGGTGATCAAGCTTAACAACAATTGTGGCTATATGATACGGAGGACTCGAACTGAACCTGCAGTAGTAAGGTATCCAAGATTTTCACCAACAAAAGATCCAGAGAAGTACCATCACTCATTGTTACAACTTTTTTTGCCACATTACAAAGATTGTCAGCTAAAGCCTGGGCATTTTAAAACTTACGAGGATTTCTACAATAACGGTGCTGTGAAATGTGGAAGTAATGTGAGCCAAGTAAAATGTATTGTTGATGATAATCGAGCACAGTTTGAAAAGGAAAGTGCTGAAATAGACAGAGCTCAACAGCTCTTAGAGCTAGGTGTTGACTTGGAAGATGCTTGGGCTACATTGTGTCCTGAAACTGAAAAGGAACGTCATGAATGTATAGAACTAATGAAGAATAACATACTTGCTGATGAAGATGATTCAGACACACTTATTCCAGATCTTGTAGCAAACCCTCGAACTGCATTCACAATTGAGACTAGTAATGCTACAATGTCTAGAGATGAAGCATTGTGTTTACTAAGATCATTAAACACTAAACAATCTGCAATATTTTACAAAGTTCGCAAATGGTGTCTACAAAAACTGCTTGGAGAAAACCCTGAACCATTTCACTTGTTTATCACTGGTGGAGCAGGCACAGGAAAAAGTCATTTAATCAAAGCAATATACTATGAATCTTCCAGGCTCTTATCTCAGATGTTTGAAAATCCTGATGATAGGAGTGTCATTCTATGTGCATCAACTGGAGTAGCTGCATACAATATTGGTGGTGCAACCATCCACAAAACGTTTTCAATTGGGGCTAATGTCAAACTGCCATATCAACCCCTAAGTGATGACAAAATCAATTCTCTCCGTTCCAAAATGGGATGTTTGCAGATTTTGATTATTGATGAAATATCCATGGTTGGCCATCAGCTTTTGTCATATGTTCATGGTCGATTGAGACAAATTAAACAAACCGGAGACTACTCTCTGTTTGGAAAGGTCAGTCTTGTAGCTGTTGGAGATTTTTATCAGCTGCCACCTGTCAAAGAAACTCCGCTCTATGCTGATACGAAAGGAGTGAACCTTTGGGACAATAACTTTGAAATTGCTGAATTAACTGAAGTTGTTAGGCAACAAGATGTATCTTTTGCTGAAACCTTAAATCGTCTGAGAGTTCGTAAAAAAAATAAACCTCTAAGCTCAAGAGACATCAACATGTTGAAGCAACGTGAAACTGGAGAAGAATGTGGTGATGTTCATATATTTCCTACAAATGAAGAGGTTGATAAATACAACATTCGGAGACTACATGAGGTTTGTCCTGAGGCAATCAGTATTCAAGCTCAAGATTTTGTGAGAAATCCAAAAACTGGAAGGATTGAACCAAAAGTTGGATTCCATGCAAATGTTTTCAACTCCTGTTTGGATAAATGTGTTCAATTGGGTGTTGGAGCAAGAGTTATGTTAAAGAAAAATGTTGATGTTTCTGATGGACTTGTCAATGGAGCCTTTGGTACAGTTGTCCACATAAGCAGAAGTAAAAAAAAGCATGATAATGAGGATTTTCCATCAGCCATTCATGTTGAATTTGATGATCCAAATGTGGGTAAAATTCAAAGATCAAAACAACGACATGGATTTTCCCAAAATTCTACAGTAATTGAAGTGGAAGAAGATCAAGTCACAAACGACAGTGGTTTAAGACGTCAGTTTCCACTTAGATTAGCATGGGCATGCACTGTTCACAAAGTGCAAGGACTAACATTAGATAAAGCTGTTGTATCACTTGACAAGATCTTTACTTCAGGACAAGCATATGTTGCCTTGAGTCGTGTGAGAACTGTCAATGGACTAATAATTCAAAACTTCAAGGAGTCTGTCATATACTGTAATGAGAAAATTGACTTGGCAATGAAAAATATGCCACAATTTCCTTTAGCAAATTACAGTTTCTTAAAGACACCTGGTATATTTACAATTGCTCTTCATAATGTACAAAGTCTTCAAGCTCATGTTAAAGATATTCAAGTTCATGGACAACTTATGAATGCGGATTGTATCTGTCTCACTGAAACATGGCTAAAAGTTGAAGACAAAATACAGATACCAGGATTTATCTTCAAGCATAATCCAAGAGCTAAGTGCTATGACAACAGCACTCCACTTTTCACTAATTTAAAACAACAACGAGGAGGTGGAGTTGCAATTTACTGTTGTGAAAACATGCTTTTTGAAGTCATAATTCCAAAACCTTGCAATTTGGAATGTCTATACTTCTCAGTTCCACATATCAGTTTGACTGCTGTTCTGTTGTATAGGCCTAATTCTTATCAAATTGACCTGTTTCGACAAAATCTGCTGCATGTTATTGTTGAGCTGGAAAAACATCCAGGAAAGAAAGTAATTATGGGAGACTTCAATGAGGACATCCTAACATCATCATCAATTGGGACATTAATGGAAGTCCATGGATACACTCAAAATGTGCAATATCCTACAACTGAAAAAGGTACGTTGATAGACCATGTCTACGTCAAAGATGCTGAACATGTTGCAATTGAAATAGTTTCAACTTATTACAGTTACCATGAAGCAGTACTAGTTTCATTAAGGTAATGAATTGACAATTCTGACATGCATTGAAGAACGTATAACTGCATTGTTTTCTTTTTTGTGCCCCTACCATGCTACACTTTCTCTGAGATCGCCCCCCAAAGTCCTGTACAAGTTTGCAAATGGAAAAGGTATGTTGTTAGACCGTTTGTATAAGATGCATCAGTTTGTTTAATTTGTGTAAGTCTACTAGCATGTTCTCAAGAAAGGTCTGCTAATATAAGATAATTTATTATTTATGCAACATGCTGTTCTGTGAAATTTGTATCGCTACACTGTCTGGTTTCTTTTTGTCCATACTATGCAACACCCATCTTGAGATTCCAAGGTCTACAGAATCCTAGCCATTCCATACCAAGTTCTGTCCAAAGATCATCATGCGCAATCCTACGTCTCCCATAATTTCTGTTCTTTCTGGACCTCCAAAACTACATCCAGCCAAGGTTTTTAGTGTTTAGTTTCATTCTTTTTTTTTCCAATTCATGTTTCTTTCAGATAAAAACAGGAAATATGGTCTAAAACAGTAAAGAACAATCTAATTTCTGTCGTAGCCTAAGCCATCCAAACAACACTGAATGCTTCCAAACCACATAAGAAGCATCCACAAAGACTGCCTGCATTCCTCCAATTATCTCTTAAAATCGCAATTCAGTCAATAGAATTGCATTAAAACATCCAACAAACATGTAGAAAAGACCAAATAAAAAGGTACGTTGACATACTTGTCCTTGTTTACATTTAAGAGTTTAAAATTTTAATGGAAGATTTTAAGGCACAGCTTCATCAACTAACAATATAATTTCAGTAGTGTAAACTGCTATACATATGTCCACTACTGAGATAAAAGTAAGGTAACGACTGTCTACATTAGCACCAAAATATTTTGTATAAAACCTTTACTTTTGAAGCAGTTTAATGAATGTGATATTTCCAGATTACTGAAACAGACGTCATTGCTCCCTCCATAAACCCATCACAAGATTCTCTGCTCCATGAACTCCTATAATGAACTTCACAACTGATAAAAAGGTAAAATGTAATTGAATCAATTTCAGTTTTGCAGACACTAAACACTTTCTTTCAATAACAGATTATTCTACTAACAGTACACTTACAGATTTGTGCAGCAAGTCAATAACAAATGTTGATTATTAAAGGTCACAAACTCATATACAAACGTCCATTGATAACAAAAATGTAAGGTAACTGGCATTTTCTACATTCATTGTTTTATTGCTGTGTAAACCATTGACTTGAAGTACTCCATGTTCAATGACTGTAATCTTTACAGATTCCTGAAAATAAGAACTTCCTCCATATACCCATCAAAATATATTGTGCCTTATGATCTCTTATACAAATGTCCACAACTACCAAAAACGTAAGCTAACTGACATGTTCTACATTAATTGCAAAATGGTTTTATTGCTGTGTAAACCATTGACTTGAAGTACTCCATGTTCAATGACTGTTATCTTTACAGATTCCTGAAAATAAGAACTTCCTCCATATACCATCAAAAGATATTGTGCCTTATGATCTCTTATACAAATGTCCACAACTACCAAAAACGTAAGCTAACTGACATGTTCTACATTAATTGCAAAATGGTTTTATTGCTGTGTAAACCATTGACTTGAAGTACTCCATGTTCAATGACTGTTATCTTTACAGATTCCTGAAAATAAGAACTTCCTCCATATACCATAAAAAGATATTGTGCGCCATGATCTCTTATACAAATGTCCACAACTAACAAAAACGTAAGCTAACTGACATGTTCTACATTAATTGCAAAATGGTTTTATTGCTGTGTAAACCATTGACTTGAAGTACTTCATGTTCAATTACTGTAATCTTTACAGATTCCTGAAAATAAGAACTTCCTCCATATACCCATCAAAAGATATTGTGCGCCATGATCTCTTATACAAATGTCCACAACTAACAAAAACGTAAGTTAACTACATTAGCTGCAAAATGGTTTCATTACTGTGTAAACCATTGATTTGAAGTACACAAACTCATATACAAACGTCCACTGATAACAAAAATGTAAGGTAACTGGCATTTTCTACATTCATTGTTTTATTGCTGTGTAAACCATTGACTTTAAGTACTCCATTTTCAATGACTGTAATCTTTACAGATTCCTGAAAATAAGAACTTCCTCCATATACCCATCAAAAGATATTGTGCTTCATTATCTCTTATACAAATGTCCACAACTACCAAATACGTAAGCTAACTGACATGTTCTACATTAATTGCAAAACGGTTTCATTGCTGTGTAAACCATTGACTTGAAGTACTCCATGTTCAATGACTGTAATCTTTACAGATCCCTGAAAATAAGAACTTCCTCCATATACCCATCAAAAGATATTGTGCTCCATGATCTCTTATACAAATGTCCACAACTACCAAAAACGTAAGCTAACTGACATGTTCTACATTAATTGCAAAATGGTTTTATTGCTGTGTAAACAATTGACTTGAAGTACTCCATGTTCAATGACTGTAATCTTTACAGATTCCTGAAAATAAGAACTTCCTCCATATACCCATCAAAAGATATTGTGCTCCATGATCTCTTATACAAATTTCCACAACTAACAAAAACGTAAGTTAACTACATTAGCTGCAAAATGGTTTCATTACTGTGTAAACCATTGATTTGAAGTACACAAACTCATATACAAACGTACACTGATAACAAAAATGTAAGGTAACTGGCATTTTCTACATTCATTGTTTTATTGCTGTGTAAACCATTGACTTGAAGTACTCCATGTTCAATGACTGTAATCTTTACAGATTCCTGAAAATAAGAACTTCCTCCATATACCCATCAAAAGATATTGTGCTTCATTATCTCTTATACAAATGTCCACAACTACCAAATACGTAAGCTAACTGACATGTTCTACATTAATTGCAAAATGGTTTTATTGCTGTGTAAACCATTGACTTGAAGTACTCCATGTTCAATGACTGTAATCTTTACAGATTCCTGAAAATAAGAACTTCCTCCATATACCCATCAAAAGATATTGTGCGCCATGATCTCTTATACAAATGTCCACAACTAACAAAAACGTAAGTTAACTACATTAGCTGCAAAATGGTTTCATTACTGTGTAAACCATTGATTTGAAGTACACAAACTCATATACAAACGTACACTGATAACAAAAATGTAAGGTAACTGGCATTTTCTACATTCATTGTTTTATTGCTGTGTAAACCATTGACTTGAAGTACTCCATTTTCAATGACTGTAATCTTTACAGATTCCTGAAAATAAGAACTTCCTCCATATACCCATCAAAAGATATTGTGCTTCATTATCTCTTATACAAATGTCCACAACTACCAAATACGTAAGCTAACTGACATGTTCTACATTAATTGCAAAATGGTTTTATTGCTGTGTAAACCATTGACTTGAAGTACTCCATGTTCATTGACTGTAATCTTTACAGATCCCTGAAAATAAGAACTTCCTCCATATACCCATCAAAAGATATTGTGCTCCATGATCTCTTATACAAATGTCTACAATTAACAAAAACGTAAGTTAACTACATTAGCTGCAAAATGGTTTCATTGCTGTGTAAACCATTGATTTGAAGTACTCATGTTCAATGACTGTAATCTTTACAGATTCCTGAAAATAAAAACTTCCTCCATATACCCATCAAAAGATATATTCTGCTCCATGAACTCTTCTAAAAATGTCCACCACTAACAAAAAGGTTATCAAACTGGCATTTTCTACATTAATTGCAAAATGATTTTATTGCTGTGTAGACCATTGACTTGAAGTTCTCCATGTTCAATGACTGTAATATTTACAGGTACCTGGAAAGATGATCTTCCTCCATATACCCATCAAAAGATATTCTGCTCCATGAACTCTTCTAGAAATGTCCACTACTAACAAAAAGGTAAGCTAAATTAATTGCAAAATGGTTTTATTACTGTGTAATCATTGGCTTGAAATACTCCATATTCAATGACTAATCTTTACAGGTTCCTGAAAAGACTAACTTCCTTCATAGACCTATCAAAAGTCATTCTGCTTAATGGTCTCCTAAAAAGAACTGCACAACTGATAAAAGGGTAAATTTAAGTCAATTTCTGTTTTTCCAACATTTACACAACAAGCTCTGATCGACATACTAATACATTTTCAGATTTGTGCAACGACTCCATAACTACTGTTGCTTTTATGAGGTCCACAAACCCATATACAAATGTCCACTACTGGCAAAAAAGGTAAGCTAACATACAATGTCTTTGTTGGTAGAAAATATTTGTGATGTAAACCCTTCACTTGTGAAGAAATTTATATTCAATAAATGCAATATTTTCAGATTTCTGAAGTGCACTGAAATTACTTCATCATATGAATCACAAGATTCTATGCTACATGAACTCCTTAACTGATTACAAAAGGTATTGTACAATAAATACATTCAAAGTTGTTACTGAAAACATTCTATACTTTTATCATTTTTAATAACTCTTATTTATTGCTTTTCCCCTTCTACTAATAGGCAACAATAGCCTTGTCAACTATCAACTGTAAATGAATGCAGGCAGTCAATGGTCAATTAAGTTATTTTACAAGTTAATATAAAATCTCCACAATAACAATGTTGAATGGATGGCTTGTTTTATATTTGGCCTATGAAAAGTGACTTTAATATGTGCCAGCCAAAGGAGGATGGCCTGTCCCTGCTGAGTCTGGTTCCTCCCAAGGTTTCTTCCTTTACCACTCTGCTGATTGTGGTTCACTGCTCCAAGGTGTTTCATCACTGCCCATAATGTTCCACCCTACTGTCTAAGGGAGTTTTTCCTTGCCACTGTTGCCTTTTTGGCTTACTCAGTGGGGTATTAAGGCACAATATTTTCAAGTGAAATTGAATAAAGATGTATGCAAAGAATGTAATAAAATATTATTCAAATGTACTTTGTCTCTTCAGTTAAACTTCCATTTACTCTATATCAGTTTTTTTTATTATATTAAATGGATATATACCCTTTAGTATGTTAATTGTTTCCTACACATACTTTGGTGTATTTTAGAAAAAGTAATGGAGCTTAGAGAATGGAGCATTTGATTAATTTTCATTTAATTTGTAGTACGATATTCAACAGTTTCTTTTATTGTTTTGAAATTGTCAAATTTAGTAATCAAAATTAGTAACCTTCAGGGGAACATCTAAAACACTGACAAAATTGTTCTTGATAGTTTCCTGTATGGATCTGAAAGTGTACTTTATTATATACTTTGGAATAAAATATATAATTGGTTTTAGTCAGTGATTCTGTTCTTCACAACAGACAGAAAATATGTACTATGCTAAAGTGCCCACTCACCATGCATGATCCACTGTATGCAAGTGGTATTGAGTTTAAAACTGTTTCTAACTTTGCATATGTAAAAGCCAGAACAATTGACAAAATTAATGTTTACTTGGACCACCACCAACATCTAATCGCACCTTTCTGATCTCTAGCTTATTACTTTACACTCACTGCCAAAATGACATATGAAGGTGAGAATTAACACAAGGGCAAAAAAGTATATGATTATGAAAAAGAAAACCAACCAATTTATGAAACTGCTTTTATTGCAACCAGAATAACTGCCAACCTTCCATTTTCACAGACAAGGCTTAGTCTCAGGTTAAAATGCATGTTTTAACTGAAAACAATTTTAAAACATTTTTTTTTTCAAGGTTCATTTATGAAGATATTAATCTGCTAATTGCATCTGCTAAGGTTTAATCTAAGCATTGTCTGTGAGCCCAGGACAAAGAATACTATAACCATCCTATTTGATCACAACGCACTGAACAAAAGCACATGTTTCTAATCCTAGAGGAAAAAAGATTAGTACAAATCTTACCTGGAAAACAAAGGATTTGAAATTACACAAAACTTTATAAAGTTCCCCAAAACAGGACTTGAACCGACAATCTTTTGGTTTGGTGCATACAATTTTATCTTGTTGGGCAGACCTGTATGCAAAAGACCTGCTGAAGTTCCATAGTTCTATTGAGAATCCACTCAAAATTAAGATTACAGAACTTTTTTTCACCAGTAGGTATGATCAGAAATGGCCTCATGACTTGTTGGTGGTGCTATTTCCAATCTCGGTATGGATCCTGAGAGTATGGGACCAAGTTTCATTTTGATTGCACAACGTTTGGCCGAGATACAGCCCCAGAACCTATTCTGGCTCAACATTGTTAAGTTTGTGAGAGCATTTTTTTCACCAGTAGGTCAAATTCTGTTTTGTCATTAATTTGCGACTTGGATGAAAGCTTGTCTCTGCCAAGTTTTGTAAGAATTGGACAAATGGCAGTGCAGAGCCAGAAGAAAAGAAAAACATCACATTGAAATTACACACAATTTTATAAAGCTGCCCATCATGGGTCTCGAAACCACAATCTCAGGGTCTGGCACCTGAAGTTTATCTTGTTGCGCCACTGGGCAGGCATGCACTTGACCGGCTGTCAAAGTTTCATAGTTTAAGTGAAAATCAACTGAATTTTTTTTTTTTTTTTTTAATGAAATAAATGCACTTCATGTTACATTTAAAATGTTCAGATTAGATAATTCTCAGAGTATGGGTCCACTGAAGCAGACCAAGTTTCAAAGCTTTAGCCGGTTGCTTTAAACAGCAGGCCACTTGTACATTAGTTTGTTTAATTTTATAAAAGCTTGAGATTTCGAAGGCATAACTGCAGCTTGCCACTAAATGACAACATTACACACAATTTTATAAAGCTGTCCCCGATGGGACTCGAACCCATAACCTCACAATCCAGTGTCTGACGCTCATCGCGTTGTGCCACAGGGAAGACACGTATTCATTGACATGCCATAGGTCAATAGTTCAAATTAGAAATGAACTCAAAATAACGAATTTTTGATTTAATGAACATTATATATTTAAAAAATTGGTTTAAACAGCATTACTTCAACTTAACTTACTACACATTGAATTTGACCAATCAATCTTCAAAGCTTTAGCCTGTTGCTTTAAACAGCAGACCACTCATACTTTGGTTTGTTTAATTTTATAAAGGCTTGAGATTTCGAAGGCAGAACTGCAGCTTTTGCCACTAAATGAAAACATTACACACAATTTTATAAAGCTGTCCCCCATGGGACTCGAACCCATAACCTCACAATCCGGTGTCTGACACTCATCTCATTGCGCCACAGGGAAGACATGTGTTCATTGACATGCCATAGGTCCATAGTTAAAATTAGAAATTAACTCAAAATGAAGATTTTTGGATTTAATGAACAACATTATATATTTTTTTCGTGAAAAATTGGATGAAATCATTCTTAGAAGTAATTAATGTCTGGAACGGAAGAACATTTTTGCAAATAACCATTTAGAATGCTAAGCTAATTAGCATAAAGACACAAACACAGGCAAGTTCAACTTCAGAGGTGGATTTCTCCGGAACGGTAGCGAATATCAAAAATCTGTTCAGTCATTTCTGTGCGGCTCACTCCATATTTAATGTGAGCCAATTTTGAACAAAATTGGACAACATTTGAAGGAAGAGTAGCGAAAAAACGGTTTTTCACTTGATTCAATATGGCGCAGAGTCACATGTTTGGAAAATGACAAATGAGACATCGGCGAAATCTGCAAAACCCAGAGAACAAAATGACATAAATTATATAGAATATAGATAATGTTTTCAAAAGTTATAAACGTTTTAGCAAAAAATTGTATATCTCTGGAACACTAGGTGGCGCTATTCTGAAACTTCTCATGTACATTCGGGACATGATGACGGTCATGCATACCAAATTGTGTGCAGATATGTCAAATATTATAAAAGATATCACATTTTATGACAAAATTCAAAATGGCGGTCACGTGGTTCATCCGATCCTAACATATCTTATATCACCAGATTCAGCATGACACGAGGAATCCATAGACACCAATATTATGATTTTCTGACAAACCGTTCGGATGTTATGGGCAAAAATAGCCTTTTTTCATATCTCATGACCCCTAGGTGGTGCTGTTCCCAACTTTGGCATGGATCCCCAGATCATGGGTCTGATGAAGCATACCAATTTTCGTTTTGATTGGTCAAAGTTTGGCCGAGATACAGCCTCAGAACCAATTTTGGGTCAACCTCGTTAACTTCGAGACATCATAACTTTTTTTTTTTCCAAGGGTCCAAAAAATTCTGTTCAGTCATTTCTGTGCGGCTCAGTCCAAATATTCTCTCTGCCAAGTTTGGACAAAATTAGACAAATTTTGAAGGAGGAGTAGCGAAAAAACTGAATACTGTACTTTTTAAAATGGCCATTACTGTAATGGGCGGAGTCTTAATGTAAGATATGAAATTTGATCAGCATAATGAGAGGAATCAGGTGTACTAAGTGGCATTTTTCTACCTCAAAGGGTTCAAAAGTTATAACAGTTTCAATGTTTAATTTTTGGACTGGTGGTGGCGCTATGGAGTTGGTCTTAGAGACTCCAAATGTGGTCCATTTACTATTGATGACTATCTCTACAAGTGTGCCAAATTTCATCATTTTCCTACTTACGGTTCATAGGGCTGCCATTGACTCCCATAGGGGAGGAAGAATAATAATAAATATAGCTGCTAGCAGCAATTGCGGGGCCAAGCCCATTATGGCTCTTCTTGGCTTTTTTTGGACTTTGGATATTATTAGGAAACTTTTTTACATTGCCTAATTCACATGCTTAAACAACATAACTTAACTTTACTTACTACACATTGAATTTGACCAATCAATCTTCAAAGCTTTAGCCTGTTGCTTTAAACAGCAGACCACTCATACTTTGGTTTGTTTAATTTTATAAAGGCTTGAGATTTCGAAGGCAGAACTGCAGCTTTTGCCACTAAATGACAACATTACACACATTTTTATAAAGCTGTCCCCCATGGGACTCGAACCCATAACCTCACAATCCGGTGTCTGACACTCATCTCATTGCGCCACAGGGAAGACATGTGTTCATTGACATGCCATAGGTCCATAGTTAAAATTAGAAATTAACTCAAAATGAAGATTTTTGGATTTAATGAACAACATTATATATTTTTTTGTGAAAAATTGGATGAAATCATTCTTAGAAGTAATTAATGTCTGGAACGGAAGAACATTTTTGCAAATAATCATTTAGAATGCTAAGCTAATTAGCATAAAGACACAAACACAGGCAAGTTCAACTTCAGAGGTGGATTTCTCCGGAACGGTAGTGAATATCAAAAATCTGTTCAGTCATTTCTGTGCGGCTCACTCCATATATAATGTGAGCCAATTTTGAACAAAATTGGACAAAATTTGAAGGAGGAGTAGCGAAAAAACTGTTTTTCACTTGATTCAATATGGCGCACAGTCACATGTTTGGAAAATGACAAATGAGACATCGTCGAAATCTGCAAAACCCAGAGAACAAAATGACATACATTATATAGAATATAGATAATGTTTTCAAAAGTTATAAACGTTTTAGCAAAAAATCGTATATCTCCGTGACACTAGGTGGCGCTATTCTGAAACTTTTCATGTACATTCGGGACATGATGACGGTCATGCATACCAAATTGTGTGCAGATATGTCAAATATTATCAAAGATATCACATTTTATGACAAAATTCAAAATGGCGGTCACGTGGTTCATCCGATCCTAACATATCTTATATCACCAGATTCAGCATGACACGAGGAATCCATAGACACCAATATTATGATTTTATGACAAACCGTTCGGATGTTATGGGCAAAAATAGCCTTTTTTCATATCTCATGACCCCTAGGTGGCGCTGTTCCCAACTTTGGCACGGATCCTCAGATCATGGGTCTGATGAAGCATACCAATTTTCGTTTCGATTGGTCAAAGTTTGGCCGAGATACAGCCTCAGAACCAATTTTGGGTCAACCTCGTTAACTTCGAGACATCATAACTTTTTTTTTTTCCAAGGGTCCAAAAAATTCTGTTCAGTCATTTCTGTGCGGCTCAGTCCAAATATTCTCTCTGCCAAGTTTGGACAAAATTAGACAAATTTTGAAGGAGGAGTAGCGAAAAAACTGAATACTGTACTTTTTAAAATGGCCATTACTGTAATGGGCGGAGTCTTAATGTAAGATATTAAATTTGATCAGCATGATGAGAGGAATCAGGTGTACTAAGTGGCATTTTTCTACCTCAAAGGGTTCAAAAGTTATAACAGTTTCAATGTTGAATTTTTGGACTGGTGGTGGCGCTATGGAGTTGGTCTTAGAGACTCCAAATTTGGTCCATTTACTATTGATGACTATCTCTACAAGTGTGCCAAATTTCATCATTTTCCTACTTACGGTTCATAGGGCTGCCATTGACTCCCATAGGGGAGGAAGAATAATAATAATAACAACAAGAACTGCAAGCAGTTGTACGGGGCCAAGCCCCAGAAGGGGCTTTCGCCGAATGCAGAGCCACCTTTATAAGGTTGTCCCCCACGGGACTCGAACCCATAACCTCTGGGCGTGGTGTCCGTTGCTCATCTTGTTGCGCCACCGGCCAGCCTTGTATTCAAACACCTGCTGAAGTTCCATTGTTCTAATGAGAGTCGACTCAAAATGAAGATTTTTTTTCAAAGAAATGCACAGCATTTAATATTTAAAAAGTTCTGTTTAGTTCAATCTCAGAATGACTCAGCATCTGAAACAGAAGCATATTTTGCAAATAACCATTTAGAATGCTAAGCTAACTAGCATAAAGACACAAACACAGGCAAGGTCAACTTCAGAGACGGATTTCTCCGAAACGGTAGCGAATATCAAAAATCCGTTCAGTCATTGCTGTGCGGCTCGGTCCGAAGATCGTCTGAGCCAAATTTGGACAAAATTGGACAAAATTTGTAGGAGGAGTAGCGAAAAAACAGTTTTTCCCTTGTTTCAATATGGCGGACAGTAACATGTTTGGAAAATGACAAATGATATATCGTCGGAATCTGCATAAGCCAGGGAACAAAATGACATAAATTATATTAAATTTGGACAAAGTGTTCAAAAGTTATAAACGTTTTAGCAAAAATTCCTATATCTCGGGAACACTAGGTGGCGCTGTTCTGAAACTTCTCAGGTACGTTCGGGACATGCTGACGGTCACGCATACCAAATTTTGTGCAGATATATCAAATATTTCAAAAGATATAGCAATTTATGACAAAATTCAAAATGGCGGTCACGTGGTTCATTCGATCCTAACATATCCGGTATCCACAGATTCGGCATGACGCGGGGAATCCATAGATACCAAAATTATGATTTTCTGACAAAGCGTTCAGAAGTTATGGGCAAAAATAGCCTTTTTTCATATCTCATGACCCCTAGGTGGCGCTGTTCCCAACTTTGGCATGGACCCTCAGATCATGGGTCTGATGAAGCGTACCAATTTTCGTTTCGATTGATCAAAGTTTGGCCGAGATACAGCCTCAGAACAAAATTTGGGTCGACCGCATTAAGTTCATGACATCATAACTTTTGAACAAAGAAGAATAAAAAAAATCTGTTTAGTCATGTCTATGCGGCTCAGTCCAAAGATTATTTATTTCAAATTTGAACAAAATCGGAAAAACTTTGAAGGAGGAGTAGCAAAAAAACTGAATACTGTACTTTTCAAAATGGCTGTTACTGTAATGGGCGGAGCCTTAATGTAAGGAAATGAATGTGATCCGCATGAGGAGAGGAATCAGGTGTACTAAGTTTCATTTCTCTGTATCAAAGGGATCAAAAGTTATAAATGTTTAAATGTTGAATTTTTGGACTGGTGGTGGCGCTATAGAGTTGGTTGTAGAGACACCAAATTTGGACCAATTACTTTTCATAAGCATCACTACAAGTGTGCCAAATTTCATCATTTTCCTACTTACGGTTCATAGGGCTGCCATAGGAACCCAGTGGGAAGAAAAAGAATAATAATAACAAGAACTGCAAGCAGTTGTACGGGGCCAAGCCCCAGAAGGGGCTTTCGCCGAATGCAGAGCCACCTTTATAAGGTTGTCCCCCACGGGACTCGAACCCATAACCTCTGGGCGTGGTGTCCGTTGCTCATCTCGTTGCGCCACCGGCCGGGCTTGTGTTCAAACACCTGCTGAAGTTCCATAGTTCTAATGAGAGTCGACTCAAAATGAAGATTTTTTTTCAAAGAAATGCACAGCATTTAATATTTAAAAAGTTCTGTTTAGATCAATCTCAGAATGACTCAACGTCTGGAACAGAAGCACATTTTGCAAATAACCAATTGGCATGCTAAGCTAACTAGCATAAAAACAAAAACACAGGAAGTGTCAAATTCAGTGCCAAATATCTCGGGAACGGTAGCGAATATCAAAAATCCGTTCAGTCATTTCTGTGCGGCTCAGTCCGAAGATCATCTGAGCCAAGTTTGGACAAAATTTGACAAAATTTGAAAGAGGAGTAGCAAAAAAAACAGTTTTTCACTTGTTTCAATATGGCGGACAGTAACATGTTTGGAAAATGACAAATGATATATCGTCGGAATCTGCATAAGCCAGGGAACAAAATGAACTAAATTATATCAAATTTGGACAAAGCGTTCAAAAGTTATAAATGTTTTAGCAAAAATTGCTATATCTCGGGAACACTAGGTGGCGCTATTCTGAAACTTCTCAGGTACGTTCGGGACATGCTGACGGTCACGCATACCAAATTTTGTGCAGATATATCAAATATTTCAAAAGATATAGCAATTTATGACAAAATTCAAAATGGCAGTCACGTGGTTCATTCGATCCTAACATATCCGGTATCCACAGATTCGGCATGACGCGGGGAATCCATAGATACCAAAATTATGATTTTCTGACAAAGCGGTCAGAAGTTATGGGCAAAAATAGCCTTTTTTCATATCTTATGACCCCTAGGTGGCGCTGTTCCCAACTTTGGCATGGACCCTCAGATCATTGGTCTGATGAAGGGTACCAATTTACGTTTCGATTGATCAAAGTTTGGCCGAGATACAGCCTCTGAACCAAATTTGGGTCAACCTCATTGAGTTTATGACATCATAACTTTTGAACAAAGAAGAAAAAAAAAAATCGGTTTAGTCATGTCTGTGCGGCTTAGTCCAAAGATTATTTCATTCAAATTTGAACAAAATCGGACAAACTTTGAAGGAAGAGTAGCAAAAAAACTGAATACTGTACTTTTCAAAATGGCTGTTACTGTAATGGGCGGAGCCTTAATGTAAGATGATGAATGTGATCCGCATGAGGAGAGGAATAAGGTGTACTAAGTTTCATTTCTCTATTCCAAAGGGTTCAAAAGTTATAAAAGTTTAAATGTTGCATTTTTGGACTGGTGGTGGCGCTATGGAGTTGGTTGTAGAGACTCCAAATTTGGACCAATTACTTTTCATAAGCATCACTACAAGTGTGCCAAATTTCATCATTTTCCTACTTATGGTTCATAGGGCTGCCATAGGAACCCAGTGGGAAGAAAAAGAATAATAATAATAATAATAATAATAATAATAATAATAAATATAGCTGCTAGCAGCAATTGCGGGGCCAAGCCCATTATGGCTCTTTTTGGCTTTTTTGGACTTTGGATATTATTAGGAAACTTTTTTACATTGCCTAATTCACATGCTTAAACAACATAACTTAACTTTACTTACTACACATTGAATTTGACCAATCAATCTTCAAAGCTTTAGCCTGTTGCTTTAAACAGCAGACCACTCATACTTTGGTTTGTTTAATTTTATAAAGGCTTGAGATTTCGAAGGCAGAACTGCAGCTTTTGCCACTAAATGACAACATTACACACTATTTTATAAAGCTGTCCCCCATGGGACTCGAACCCATAACCTCACAATCCGGTGTCTGACACTCATCTCATTGCACCACAGGGAAGACATGTGTTCATTGACATGCCATAGGTCCATAGTTAAAATTAGAAATTAACTCAAAATGAAGATTTTTGGATTTAATGAACAACATTATATATTTTTTTGTGAAAAATTGGATGAAATCATTCTTAGAAGTAATTAATGTCTGGAACGGAAGAACATTTTTGCAAATAATCATTTAGAATGCTAAGCTAATTAGCATAAAGACACAAACACAGGCAAGTTCAACTTCAGAGGTGGATTTCTCCGGAACGGTAGCGAATATCAAAAATCTGTTCAGTCATTTCTGTGCGGCTCACTCCATATATAATGTGAGCCAATTTTGAACAAAATTGGACAAAATTTGAAGGAGGAGTAGCGAAAAAACTGTTTTTCACTTGATTCAATATGGCGCACAGTCACATGTTTGGAAAATGACAAATGAGACATCGTCGAAATCTGCAAAACCCAGAGAACAAAATGACATACATTATATAGAATATAGATAATGTTTTCAAAAGTTATAAACGTTTTAGCAAAAAATCGTATATCTCCGTAACACTAGGTGGCGCTATTCTGAAACTTTTCATGTACATTCGGGACATGATGACGGTCATGCATACCAAATTGTGTGCAGATATGTCAAATATTATAAAAGATATCACATTTTATGACAAAATTCAAAATGGCGGTCACGTGGTTCATCCGATCCTAACATATCTTATATCAACAGATTCAGCATGACACGAGGAATCCATAGACACCAATATTATGATTTTATGACAAACCGTTCGGATGTTATGGGCAAAAATAGCCTTTTTTCATATCTCATGACCCCTAGGTGGCGCTGTTCCCAACTTTGGCACGGATCCTCAGATCATGGGTCTGATGAAGCATACCAATTTTCGTTTCGATTGGTCAAAGTTTGGCCGAGATACAGCCTCAGAACCAATTTTGGGTCAACCTTGTTAACTTCGAGACATCATAACTTTTTTTTTTCCCAAGGGTCCAAAAAATTCTGTTCAGTCATTTCTGTGCGGCTCAGTCCAAATATTCTCTCTGCCAAGTTTGGACAAAATTAGACAAATTTTGAAGGAGGAGTAGCGAAAAAACTGAATACTGTACTTTTTAAAATGGCCATTACTGTAATGGGCGGAGTCTTAATGTAAGATATTAAATTTGATCAGCATAATGAGAGGAATCAGGTGTACTAAGTGGCATTTTTCTACCTCAAAGGGTTCAAAAGTTATAACAGTATCAATGTTGAATTTTTGGACTGGTGGTGGCGCTATGGAGTTGGTCTTAGAGACTCCAAATTTGGTCCATTTACTATTGATGACTATCTCTACAAGTGTGCCAAATTTCATCATTTTCCTACTTACGGTTCATAGGGCTGCCATTGACTCCCATAGGGGAGGAAGAATAATAATAATAACAATAATAATATAGGAAACTAACAGATACAATAGGGGCTACAGCCCTTTCAGGGCTTGGCCCCTAATAATAATAACAAGAACTGCAAGCAGTTGTACGGGGCCAAGCCCCAGAAGGGGCTTTCGCCGAATGCAGAGCCACCTTTATAAGGCTGTCCCCCACGGGACTCGAACCCATAACCTCGGGGCTCATCTCGTTGCGCCACCGGCCGGGCTTGTGTTCAAACACCTGCTGAAGTTCCATAGTTCTAATGAGAGTCGACTCAAAATGAAGATTTTTTTCAAATAAATGCACAGCATTTAATGTTTAAAAAGTTCTGTTTAGATCAATCTCAGAATGACTCAACGTCTGGAACAGAAGCACATTTTGCAAATAACCAATTGGCATGCTAAACTAACTAGCATAAAAACACGAACCCAGGAAGGGTCAACTTCAGTGACAAATATCTCAGGAACGGTAGCAAATATCAAAAATCCGTTCAGTCATTTCTGTGCGGCTCGGTCCGAAGATCATCTCAGCCAAGTTTGGACAAAATTTGACAAAATTTGTAAGAGGAGTAGCAAAAAAACTGTTTTTCACTTGTTTCAATATTGCGGACAATAACATTTTTGGAAAATGACAAATGAGACATCGTCGGAATCTGCATAAGCCAGGGAACAAGATGACATAAATGACACCAAATTTGGACAAAGTTTTCAAAAGTTATAAATGTTTTAGCAAAAATTCTTATATCTCTGGAACACTAGGTGGCGCTATTCTGAAACTTCTTAGGTACGTTCGGAACATGCTGACGGTCACGCATACCAAATTTTGTGCAGATATCTCAAATATTTCAAAAGATATCACATTTTATGACAAATTTCAAAATTGCGGTCACGTGGTTCATCCGATCCTAACATATCCGGTATCACCAGATTCGGCATGTCACGCGGAATCCATAGATATCAATTATATGATTTTCTGATAAAGCGTTCAGAAGTTATAGGCAAAAATAGCCTTTTTTCATATCTTATTACCCCTAGGTGGCGCTGTTCCCAACTTTGGCATGTACCCTCAGATCATGGGTGTGATGAAGTGTACCAATTTTCGTTTTGATTGATCAAAGTTTGGCCGAGATACAGCCTCAGAACCAAATTTGGGGCAACCTCATTGAGTTCATGATATCATAACTTTTGAACAAAGAAGAATAAAAAAAATCTGTTAAGTCATGTCTGTGCAGGTCAGTCCAAAGATTATTTTTCTCAAATTTGAACAAAATCGGACAAACTTTGAAGAAGGAGTAGCAAAAAAACGGAATACTGTACTTTTCAAAATGGCCGTTACTGTAATGGGAGGAGCCTTAATGTAAGATAATGAATGTGATCAACATGAGGAGAGAAATCAGGTGTACTAAGTTTCATTTCTCTGTATCAAAGGGTTCAAAAGTTATAACAGTTTAAATGTTGCATATTTGGACTGGTGGTGGCGCTATAGAGTTGGTTGTAGAGACTCCAAATTTGGAGCAATTACTTTTCATAAGCATCACTACAAGTGTGCCAAATTTCATCATTTTCCTACTTACGGTTCATAGGGCTGCCATAGGAACCCAGTGGGAAGAAAAAGAATAATAATAATAACAAGAACTGCAAGCAGTTGTACGGGGCCAAGCCCCAGAAGGGGCTTTCGCCGAACGCAGAGCAACCTTTAAAAGGCCGCCCCCCACGGGACTCGAACCCATAACCTCCGGGCGCTGGGTCCATCGCTCATCTCATTGCGCCACCGGCCAGGCTTGTGTTCAAACACCTGCTGAAGTTCCATAGTTCTAATGAGAGTCGACTCAAAATGAAGATTTTTTTCAAATAAATGCACAGCATTTAATGTTTAAAAAGTTCTGTTTAGATCAATCTCAGAATGACTCAACGTCTGGAACAGAAGCACATTTGGAAATAACCAATTGGCATGCTAAGCTAACTAGCATAAAAACACAAACACAGGAAGGGTCAACTTCAGTGACAAATATCTCAGGAACGATAGCAAATATCAAAAATCCGTTCAGTCATTTCTGTGCGGCTCAGTCCGAAGATCATCTGAGCCAAATTTGGACAAAATTGGACAAAATTTGTAGGAGGAGTAGCAAAAAAACTGTTTTTCACTTGTTTCAATATTGCGGACAATAACATTTTTGGAAAATGACAAATGAGACATCGTCGGAATCTGCATAAGCCAGGGAACAAGATGACATAAATGACACCAAATTTGGACAAAGTTTTCAAAAGTTATAAATGTTTTAGCAAAAATTCCTATATCTCTGGAACACTAGGTGGCGCTATTCTGAAACTTCTCAGGTACGTTCGGAACATGCTGACGGTCACGCATACCAAATTTTGTGCAGATATCTCAAATATTTCAAAAGATATCACATTTTATGACAAATTTCAAAATTGCGGTCACGTGGTTCATCCGATCCTAACATATCCGGTATCACCAGATTCGGCATGTCACGCGGAATCCATAGATATCAATTATATGATTTTCTGATAAAGCGTTCAGAAGTTATAGGCAAAAATAGCCTTTTTTCATATCTTATGACCCCTAGGTGGCGCTGTTCCCAACTTTGGCATGTATCCTCAGATCATGGGTGTGATGAAGTGTACCAATTTTCGTTTTGATTGATCAAAGTTTGGCCGAGATACAGCCTCAGAACCAAATTTGGGGCAACCTCATTGAGTTCATGACATCATAACTTTTGAACAAAGAATAATAAAAAAAATCTGTTAAGTCATGTCTGTGCAGCTCAGTCCAACGATTATTTTTCTCAAATTTGAACAAAATCGGACAAACTTTGAAGAAGGAGTAGCAAAAAAACTGAATACTGTACTTTTCAAAACGGCCGATACTGTAATGGGAGGAGCCTTAATGTAAGATAATGAATGTGATCAACATGAGGAGAGAAATCAGGTGTACTAAGTTTCATTTCTCTGTATCAAAGGGTTCAAAAGTTATAACAGTTTAAATGTTGAATATTTGGACTGGTGGTGGCGCTATAGAGTTGGTTGTAGAGACTCCAAATTTGGAGCAATTACTTTTCATAAGTATCACTACAAGTTTGCCAAATTTCATCATTTTCCTACTTACGGTTCATAGGGCTGCCATAGGAACCCAGTGGGAAGAAAAAGAATAATAATAATAATAATAAATAATAATAATAATAAATATAGCTGCTAGCAGCAATTGCGGGGCCAAGCCCATTATGGCTCTTTTTGGCTTTTTTGGACTTTGGATATTATTAGGAAACTTTTGTACATGGCCCAATTCACATGCTTAAACAACATAACTTAACTTAACTTACTACACATTGAATTTGACCAATCAATCTTCAAAGCTTTAGCCTGTTGCTTTAAACAGCAGACCACTCATACTTTGGTTTGTTTAATTTTATAAAGGCTTGAGATTTCAAAGGCAGAACTGCAGCTTTTGCCACTAAATGACAACATTACACACAATTTTATAAAGCTGTCCCCCATGGGACTCGAACCCATAACCTCACAATCCGGTGTCTGACACTCATCTCATTGCGCCATAGGGAAGCCACGCGTTCATTGACATGCCATAGGTCCATAGTTAAAATTAGAAATTATCTCAAAATTAAGATTTTTGGATTTAATGAACATTATATATTTTTTGTGAAAAATTGGTTGAAATCATTCTTAGAAGTAATTAATGTCTGGAACGGAAGAACATTTTTGCAAATAACCATTTAGAATGCTAAGCTAATTAGCATAAAGACACAAACACAGGCAAGTTCAACTTCAGAGGTGGATTTCTCCGGAACGGTAGCGAATATCAAAAATCCATTCAGTCATTTCTGTGCGGCTCACTCCATATTTATTGTGAGCCAATTTTGAACAAAATTGGACAAAATTTGAAGGAGGAGTAGCGAAAAAACGTTTTTTCACTTTATTCAATATGGCGGACAGTCACATGTTTGGAAAATGACAAATGAGACATCGTCGAAATCTGCAAAATCCAGAGAACAAAATGACACAAATTATATAGAATATAGATAATGTTTTCAAAAGTTATAAACGTTTTAGCAAAAAATCGTATATCTCTGGAACACTAGGTGGCGCTATTCTGAAACTTCTCATGTACATTCGGGACATGATGACGGTCATGCATACCAAATTGTGTGCAGATATGTCAAATATTATAAAAGATATCACATTTTATGACAAAATTCAAAATGGCGGTCACGTGATTCATCCGATCCTAACATATCTGATATCACCAGATTCAGCATGACACGAGGAATCCATAGACACCAATATTATGATTTTCTGACAAACCGTTCGGAAGTTATGGGCAAAATTAGCCTTTTTTCATATCTCATGACCCCTAGGTGGCGCTGTTCCCAACTTTGGCATGGCTCCTCAGATCATGGGTCTGATGAAGCATACCAATTTTCGTTTTGATTGGTCAAAGTTTGGCCGAGATACAGCCTCAGAACCAATTTTGGGTCAACCTTGTTAACTTCGAGACATCATAACTTTTTTTTTTCCCAAGGGTCCAAAAAATTCTGTTCAGTCATTTCTGTGCGGCTCAGTCCAAATATTCTCTCTGCCAAGTTTGGACAAAATTAGACAAATTTTGAAGGAGGAGTAGCGAAAAAACTGAATACTGTACTTTTTAAAATGGCCATTACTGTAATGGGCGGAGTCTTAATGTAAGATATTAAATTTGATCAGCATGATGAGAGGAATCAGGTGTACTAAGTGGCATTTTTCTACCTCAAAGGGTTCAAAAGTTATAACAGTTTCAATGTTGAATTTTTGGACTGGTGGTGGCGCTATGGAGTTGGTCTTAGAGACTCCAAATTTGGTCCATTTACTATTGATGACTATCTCTACAAGTGTGCCAAATTTCATCATTTTCCTACTTATGGTTCATAGGGCTGCCATTGACTCCCATAGGGGAGGAAGAATAATAATAATAACAATAATAATATAGGAAACTAACAGATACAATAGGGGCTACAGCCCTTTCAGGGCTTGGCCCCTAATAAAGTATACTAACAATTCCAATAGGGGCTACAGCCCCTTCGGGGGCTTGGCCCCTAAATATAGCTGCTAGCAGCAATTGCGGGGCCAAGCCCATTATGGCTCTTCTTGGCTTTTTTTGGACTTTGGATATTATTAGGAAACTTTTTTACATTGCCTAATTCACATGCTTAAACAACATAACTTAACTTTACTTACTACACATTGAATTTGACCAATCAATCTTCAAAGCTTTAGCCTGTTGCTTTAAACAGCAGACCACTCATACTTTGGTTTGTTTAATTTTATAAAGGCTTGAGATTTCGAAGGCAGAACTGCAGCTTTTGCCACTAAATGAGAACATTACACACAATTTTATAAAGCTGTCCCCCTTGGGACTCGAACCCATAACCTCACAATCCAGTGTCTGACACTCATCTCATTGCGCCACAGGGAAGACATGCGCTCGTTGACATGCCATAGGTCCATAGTTAAAATTAGAAATTAACTCAAAATTAAGATTTTTGGATTTAATGAACAACATTATATTTTTTTTTTGAGAAAAATTGCTTGAAATCATTCTTAGAAGTAATTAATGTCTAGAACGGAAGAACATTTTTGCAAATAACCATTTAGAATGCTAAGCTAATTAGCATAAAGACACAAACACAGGCAAGTTCAACTTCAGAGGTGGATTTCTCCGGAACGGTAGCGAATATCAAAAATCTGTTCAGTCATTTCTGTGCGGCTAACTCCATATTTAATGTGAGCCAATTTTGAACAAAATTGGACAACATTTGAAGGAGGAGTAGCGAAAAAACTGTTTTTCACTTGATTCAATATGGCGGTCAGTCACATGTTTGGAAAATGACAAATGAGACATCGTCGAAATCTGCAAAATCCAGAGAACAAAATGACATAAATTATATAGAATATAGATAATGTTTTCAAAAGTTATAAACGTTTTAGCAAAAAATCGTATATCTCTGGAACACTAGGTGGCGCTATTCTGAAACTTCTCATGTACATTCGGGACATGATGATGGTCATGCATACCAAATTGTGTGCAGATATGTCAAATATTATAAAAGATATCATATTTTATGACAAAATTCAAAATGGCGGTCACGTGGTTCATCCGATCCTAACATATCTTATATCACCCGATTCAGCATGACACGAGGAATCCATAGACACCAATATTATGATTTTCTGACAAACCGTTCGGATGTTATGGGCAAAAATAGCCTTTTTTCATATCTCATGACCCCTAGGTGGCGCTGTTTCCAACTTTGGCATGGATCCTCAAATCATGGGTCTCATAAAGCATACCAATTTTCGTTTCGATTGGTCAAAGTTTGGCCGAGATACAGCCTCAGAACCAATTTTGGGTCAACCTCGTTAACTTCGAGACATCATAACTTTTTTTTTTTCCAAGGGTCCAAAAAATTCTGTTCAGTCATTTCTGTGCGGCTCAGTCCAAATATTCTCTCTGCCAAGTTTGGACAAAATTAGACAAATTTTGAAGGAGGAGTAGCGAAAAAACTGAATACTGTACTTTTTAAAATGGCCATTACTGTAATGGGCGGAGTCTTAATGTAAGATATTACATTTGATCAGCATGATGAGAGGAATCAGGTGTACTAAGTGGCATTTTTCTACCTCAAAGGGTTCAAAAGTTATAACAGTTTCAATGTTGAATTTTTGGACTGGTGGTGGCGCTATGGAGTTGGTCTTAGAGACTCCAAATTTGGTCCATTTACTATTGATGACTATCTCTACAAGTGTGCCAAATTTCATCATTTTCCTACTTACGGTTCATAGGGCTGCCATTGACTCCCATAGGGGAGGAAGAATAATAATAATAACAATAAATATAGCTGCTAGCAGCAATTGCGGGGCCAAGCCCATTATGGCTCTTCTTGGCTTTTTTTGGACTTTGGATATTATTAGGAAACTTTTTTACATTGCCTAATTCACATGCTTAAACAACATAACTTAACTTTACTTACTACACATTGAATTTGACCAATCAATCTTCAAAGCTTTAGCCTGTTGCTTTAAACAGCAGACCACTCATACTTTGGTTTGTTTAATTTTATAAAGGCTTGAGATTTCGAAGGCAGAACTGCAGCTTTTGCCACTAAATGACAACATTACACACATTTTTATAAAGCTGTCCCCCATGGGACTCGAACCCATAACCTCACAATCCGGTGTCTGACACTCATCTCATTGCGCCACAGGG
This sequence comes from Pseudorasbora parva, assembly GCF_024679245.1. NCBI lineage: Eukaryota > Metazoa > Chordata > Actinopteri > Cypriniformes > Gobionidae > Pseudorasbora > Pseudorasbora parva. Next base: position 8,364,418 of record NC_090179.1, read on the forward strand.
AAGACATGTGTTCATTGACATGCCATAGGTCCATAGTTAAAATTAGAAATTAACTCAAAATGAAGATTTTTGGATTTAATGAACAACATTATATATTTTTTTGTGAAAAATTGGTTGAAATCATTCTTAGAAGTAATTAATGTCTGGAACGGAAGAACATTTTTGCAAATAACCATTTAGAATGCTAAGCTAATTAGCATAAAGGCACAAACACAGGCAAGTTCATCTTCAGAGGTGGATTTCTCCGGAACGGTAGCGAATATCAAAAATCTGTTCAGTCATTTCTGTGCGGCTCACTCCATATTTAATGTGAGCCAATTTTGAACAAAATTGGACAACATTTGAAGGAGGAGTAGCGAAAAAACTGTTTTTCACTTGATTCAATATGGCGCACAGTCACATGTTTGGAAAATGACAAATGAGACATCGTCGAAATCTGCAAAACCCAGAGAACAAAATGACATAAATTATATAGAATATAGATAATGTTTTCAAAAGTTATAAACGTTTTAGCAAAAAATCGTATATCTCTGGAACACTAGGTGGCGCTATTCTGAAACTTCTCATGTACATTCGGGACATGATGACGGTCATGCATACCAAATTGTGTGCAGATATGTCAAATATTATAAAAGATATCACATTTTATGACAAAATTCAAAATGGCGGTCACGTGGTTCCTTCGATCCTAACATATCCGGTATCCACAGATTCGGCATGACGCGGGGAATCCATAGACACCAAAATTATGATTTTCTGACAAAGCGTTCAGAAGTTATGAGCAAAAATAGCCATTTTTCATATCTCATGACCCCTAGGTGGCGCTGTTCCCAACTTTGGCATGGACCCTCAGAGCATGGGTCTGATGAAGCGTACCAATTGTCGTTTCGATTGATCAAAGTTTGGCCAAGATACAGCCTCAGAACTAATTTTGGGTCGAGCTTGTTAAGTTCATGACATTATAACTTTTGAACAGAGATGAATATCAAAATTCTGTTCAGTCATTTCTGTGCGGCTCAGTCCAAAGATTCTCTCTGCCAAGTTTGGACAAAATTAGACAAATTTTGAAGGAGGAGTAGCAAAAAAACTGAATACTGTACTTTTTAAAATGGCCATTACTGTAATGGGCGGAGTTTTAATGTTAGATATTAAATTTGATCAGCATGATGAGAGGAATCAGGTGTACTAAGTGGCATTTTTCTACCTCAAAGGGTTCAAAAGTTATAACAGTTTCAATGTTGAATATTTGGACTGGTGGTGGCGCTATGGAGTTGGTCTTAGAGACTCCAAATTTGGTCCATTTACTATTGATGACTATCTCTACAAGTGTGCCAAATTTCATCATTTTCCTACTTACGGTTCATAGGGCTGCCATTGACTCCCATAGGGGAGGAAGAATAATAATAATAATAATAATATAGCTGCTAGCAGCAATTGCGGGGCCAAGCCCATTATGGCTCTTTTTGGCTTTTTAGGACTTTTGATATTATTAGGAAACTTTTGAACATTGCCCAATTCACATGCTTAAACAACATAACTTAACTTAACTTACTACACATTGAATTTGACCAATCAATCTTCAAAGCTTTAGCCTGTTGCTTTAAACAGCAGACCACTCATACTTTGGTTTGTTTAATTTTATAAAGGCTTGAGATTTCGAAGGCAGAACTGCAGCTTTTGCCACTAAATGACATTACACACATTTTTATAAAGCTGTCCCCCATGGGACTCGAACCCATAACCTCACAATCCGGTGTCTGACACTCATCTCATTGCGCCACAGGGAAGACATGTGTTCATTGACATGCCATAGGCCCATAGTTAAAATTAGAAATTAACTCAAAATGAAGATTTTTGGATTTAATGAACAACATTATATATTTTTTTGTGAAAAATTGCTTGAAATCATTCTTAGAAGTAATTAATGTCTGGAACGGAAGAACATTTTTGCAAATAATCATTTAGAATGCTAAGCTAATTAGCATAAAGACACAAACACAGGCAAGTTCAACTTCAGAGGTGGATTTCTCCGGAACGGTAGCGAATATCAAAAATCTGTTCAGTCATTTCTGTGCGGCTCACTCCATATATAATGTGAGCCATTTTTGAACAAAATTGGACAAAATTTGAAGGAGGAGTAGCGAAAAAACTGTTTTTCACTTGATTCAATATGGCGCACAGTCACATGTTTGGAAAATGACAAATGAGACATCGTCGAAATCTGCAAAACCCAGAGAACAAAATGACATACATTATATAGAATATAGATAATGTTTTCAAAAGTTATAAACGTTTTAGCAAAAAATCGTATATCTCCGTAACACTAGGTGGCGCTATTCTGAAACTTCTCATGTACATTCGGGACATGATGACGGTCATGCATACCAAATTGTGTGCAGATATGTCAAATATTATAAAAGATATCACATTTTATGACAAAATTCAAAATGGCGATCACGTGGTTCATCCGATCCTAACATATCTTATATCACCAGATTCAGCATGACACGAGGAATCCATAGACACCAATATTATGATTTTATGACAAACCGTTCGGATGTTATGGGCAAAAATAGCCTTTTTTCATATCTCATGACCCCTAGGTGGCGCTGTTCCCAACTTTGGCACGGATCCTCAGATCATGGGTCTGATGAAGCATACCAATTTTCGTTTCGATTGGTCAAAGTTTGGCCGAGATACAGCCTCAGAACCAATTTTGGGTCAACCTTGTTAACTTCGAGACATCATAACTTTTTTTTTTTCCAAGGGTCCAAAAAATTCTGTTCAGTCATTTCTGTGCGGCTCAGTCCAAATATTCTCTCTGCCAAGTTTGGACAAAATTAGACAAATTTTGAAGGAGGAGTAGCAAAAAAACTGAATACTGTACTTTTTAAAATGGCCATTACTGTAATGGGCGGAGTCTTAATGTAAGATATTAAATTTGATCAGCATGATGAGAGGAATCAGGTGTACTAAGTGGCATTTTTCTACCTCAAAGGGTTCAAAAGTTATAACAGTTTCAATGTTGAATTTTTGGACTGGTGGTGGCGCTATGGAGTTGGTCTTAGAGACTCCAAATTTGGTCCATTTACTATTGATGACTATCTCTACAAGTGTGCCAAATTTCATCATTTTCCTACTTATGGTTCATAGGGCTGCCATTGACTCCCATAGGGGAGGAAGAATAATAATAATAACAATAATAATATAGGAAACTAACAGATACAATAGGGGCTACAGCCCTTTCAGGGCTTGGCCCCTAAATATAGCTGCTAGCAGCAATTGCGGGGCCAAGCCCATTATGGCTCTTCTTGGCTTTTTTTGGACTTTGGATATTATTAGGAAACTTTTTTACATTGCCTAATTCACATGCTTAAACAACATAACTTAACTTTACTTACTACACATTGAATTTGACCAATCAATCTTCAAAGCTTTAGCCTGTTGCTTTAAACAGCAGACCACTCATACTTTGGTTTGTTTAATTTTATAAAGGCTTGAGATTTCGAAGGCAGAACTGCAGCTTTTGCCACTAAATGAGAACATTACACACAATTTTATAAAGCTGTCCCCCTTGGGACTCGAACCCATAACCTCACAATCCAGTGTCTGACACTCATCTCATTGCGCCACAGGGAAGACATGCGCTCGTTGACATGCCATAGGTCCATAGTTAAAATTAGAAATTAACTCAAAATTAAGATTTTTGGATTTAATGAACAACATTATATTTTTTTTTTGAGAAAAATTGCTTGAAATCATTCTTAGAAGTAATTAATGTCTAGAACGGAAGAACATTTTTGCAAATAACCATTTAGAATGCTAAGCTAATTAGCATAAAGACACAAACACAGGCAAGTTCAACTTCAGAGGTGGATTTCTCCGGAACGGTAGCGAATATCAAAAATCTGTTCAGTCATTTCTGTGCGGCTAACTCCATATTTAATGTGAGCCAATTTTGAACAAAATTGGACAACATTTGAAGGAGGAGTAGCGAAAAAACTGTTTTTCACTTGATTCAATATGGCGGTCAGTCACATGTTTGGAAAATGACAAATGAGACATCGTCGAAATCTGCAAAATCCAGAGAACAAAATGACATAAATTATATAGAATATAGATAATGTTTTCAAAAGTTATAAACGTTTTAGCAAAAAATCGTATATCTCTGGAACACTAGGTGGCGCTATTCTGAAACTTCTCATGTACATTCGGGACATGATGATGGTCATGCATACCAAATTGTGTGCAGATATGTCAAATATTATAAAAGATATCATATTTTATGACAAAATTCAAAATGGCGGTCACGTGGTTCATCCGATCCTAACATATCTTATATCACCCGATTCAGCATGACACGAGGAATCCATAGACACCAATATTATGATTTTCTGACAAACCGTTCGGATGTTATGGGCAAAAATAGCCTTTTTTCATATCTCATGACCCCTAGGTGGCGCTGTTTCCAACTTTGGCATGGATCCTCAAATCATGGGTCTCATAAAGCATACCAATTTTCGTTTCGATTGGTCAAAGTTTGGCCGAGATACAGCCTCAGAACCAATTTTGGGTCAACCTCGTTAACTTCGAGACATCATAACTTTTTTTTTTTCCAAGGGTCCAAAAAATTCTGTTCAGTCATTTCTGTGCGGCTCAGTCCAAATATTCTCTCTGCCAAGTTTGGACAAAATTAGACAAATTTTGAAGGAGGAGTAGCGAAAAAACTGAATACTGTACTTTTTAAAATGGCCATTACTGTAATGGGCGGAGTCTTAATGTAAGATATTACATTTGATCAGCATGATGAGAGGAATCAGGTGTACTAAGTGGCATTTTTCTACCTCAAAGGGTTCAAAAGTTATAACAGTTTCAATGTTGAATTTTTGGACTGGTGGTGGCGCTATGGAGTTGGTCTTAGAGACTCCAAATTTGGTCCATTTACTATTGATGACTATCTCTACAAGTGTGCCAAATTTCATCATTTTCCTACTTACGGTTCATAGGGCTGCCATTGACTCCCATAGGGGAGGAAGAATAATAATAATAACAATAAATATAGCTGCTAGCAGCAATTGCGGGGCCAAGCCCATTATGGCTCTTTTTGGCTTTTTTGGACTTTGGATATTATTAGGAAACTTTTTTACATTGCCTAATTCACATGCTTAAACAACATAACTTAACTTTACTTACTACACATTGAATTTGACCAATCAATCTTCAAAGCTTTAGCCTGTTGCTTTAAACAGCAGACCACTCATACTTTGGTTTGTTTAATTTTATAAAGGCTTGAGATTTCGAAGGCAGAACTGCAGCTTTTGCCACTAAATGACAACATTACACACTATTTTATAAAGCTGTCCCCCATGGGACTCGAACCCATAACCTCACAATCCGGTGTCTGACACTCATCTCATTGCACCACAGGGAAGACATGTGTTCATTGACATGCCATAGGTCCATAGTTAAAATTAGAAATTAACTCAAAATGAAGATTTTTGGATTTAATGAACAACATTATATATTTTTTTGTGAAAAATTGGATGAAATCATTCTTAGAAGTAATTAATGTCTGGAACGGAAGAACATTTTTGCAAATAATCATTTAGAATGCTAAGCTAATTAGCATAAAGACACAAACACAGGCAAGTTCAACTTCAGAGGTGGATTTCTCCGGAACGGTAGCGAATATCAAAAATCTGTTCAGTCATTTCTGTGCGGCTCACTCCATATATAATGTGAGCCAATTTTGAACAAAATTGGACAACATTTGAAGGAGGAGTAGCGAAAAAACTGTTTTTCACTTGATTCAATATGGCGCACAGTCACATGTTTGGAAAATGACAAATGAGACATCGTCGAAATCTGCAAAACCCAGAGAACAAAATGACATACATTATATAGAATATAGATAATGTTTTCAAAAGTTATAAACGTTTTAGCAAAAAATCGTATATCTCCGTAACACTAGGTGGCGCTATTCTGAAACTTTTCATGTACATTCGGGACATGATGACGGTCATGCATACCAAATTGTGTGCAGATATGTCAAATATTATAAAAGATATCACATTTTATGACAAAATTCAAAATGGCGGTCACGTGGTTCATCCGATCCTAACATATCTTATATCAACAGATTCAGCATGACACGAGGAATCCATAGACACCAATATTATGATTTTATGACAAACCGTTCGGATGTTATGGGCAAAAATAGCCTTTTTTCATATCTCATGACCCCTAGGTGGCGCTGTTCCCAACTTTGGCACGGATCCTCAGATCATGGGTCTGATGAAGCATACCAATTTTCGTTTCGATTGGTCAAAGTTTGGCCGAGATACAGCCTCAGAACCAATTTTGGGTCAACCTTGTTAACTTCGAGACATCATAACTTTTTTTTTTCCCAAGGGTCCAAAAAATTCTGTTCAGTCATTTCTGTGCGGCTCAGTCCAAATATTCTCTCTGCCAAGTTTGGACAAAATTAGACAAATTTTGAAGGAGGAGTAGCGAAAAAACTGAATACTGTACTTTTTAAAATGGCCATTACTGTAATGGGCGGAGTCTTAATGTAAGATATTAAATTTGATCAGCATAATGAGAGGAATCAGGTGTACTAAGTGGCATTTTTCTACCTCAAAGGGTTCAAAAGTTATAACAGTATCAATGTTGAATTTTTGGACTGGTGGTGGCGCTATGGAGTTGGTCTTAGAGACTCCAAATTTGGTCCATTTACTATTGATGACTATCTCTACAAGTGTGCCAAATTTCATCATTTTCCTACTTACGGTTCATAGGGCTGCCATTGACTCCCATAGGGGAGGAAGAATAATAATAATAACAATAATAATATAGGAAACTAACAGATACAATAGGGGCTACAGCCCTTTCAGGGCTTGGCCCCTAATAATATAGGAAACTAACAGATACAATAGGGGCTACAGCCCTTTCAGGGCTTGGCCCCTAATAATATAGGAAACTAACAGATACAATAGGGGCTACAGCCCTTTCAGGGCTTGGCCCCTAAATATAGCTGCTAGCAGCAATTGCGGGGCCAAGCCCATTATGGCTCTTCTTGGCTTTTTTTGGACTTTGGATATTATTAGGAAACTTTTTTACATTGCCTAATTCACATGCTTAAACAACATAACTTAACTTTACTTACTACACATTGAATTTGACCAATCAATCTTCAAAGCTTTAGCCTGTTGCTTTAAACAGCAGACCACTCATACTTTGGTTTGTTTAATTTTATAAAGGCTTGAGATTTCGAAGGCAGAACTGCAGCTTTTGCCACTAAATGACAACATTACACACATTTTTATAAAGCTGTCCCCCATGGGACTCGAACCCATAACCTCACAATCCGGTGTCTGACACTCATCTCATTGCGCCATAGGGAAGCCACGCGTTCATTGACATGCCATAGGTCCATAGTTAAAATTAGAAATTATCTCAAAATTAAGATTTTTGGATTTAATGAACATTATATATTTTTTGTGAAAAATTGCTTGAAATCATTCTTAGAAGTAATTAATGTCTGGAACGGAAGAACATTTTTGCAAATAACCATTTAGAATGCTAAGCTAATTAGCATAAAGACACAAACACAGGCAAGTTCAACTTCAGAGGTGGATTTCTCCGGAACGGTAGCGAATATCAAAAATCCATTCAGTCATTTCTGTGCGGCTCACTCCATATTTATTGTGAGCCAATTTTGAACAAAATTGGACAAAATTTGAAGGAGGAGTAGCGAAAAAACGTTTTTTCACTTTATTCAATATGGCAGACAGTCACATGTTTGGAAAATGACAAATGAGACATCGTCGAAATCTGCAAAATCCAGAGAACAAAATGACATAAATTATATAGAATATAGATAATGTTTTCAAAAGTTATAAACGTTTTAGCAAAAAATCGTATATCTCTGGAACACTAGGTGGCGCTATTCTGAAACTTCTCATGTACATTCGGGACATGATGACGGTCATGCATACCAAATTGTGTGCAGATATGTCAAATATTATAAAAGATATCACATTTTATGACAAAATTCAAAATGGCGGTCACGTGATTCATCCGATCCTAACATATCTGATATCACCAGATTCAGCATGACACGAGGAATCCATAGACACCAATATTATGATTTTCTGACAAACCGTTCGGAAGTTATGGGCAAAATTAGCCTTTTTTCATATCTCATGACCCCTAGGTGGCGCTGTTCCCAACTTTGGCATGGCTCCTCAGATCATGGGTCTGATGAAGCATACCAATTTTCGTTTCGATTGGTCAAAGTTTGGCCGAGATACAGCCTCAGAACCAATTTTGGGTCAACCTTGTTAACTTCGAGACATCATAACTTTTTTTTTTCCCAAGGGTCCAAAAAATTCTGTTCAGTCATTTCTGTGCGGCTCAGTCCAAATATTCTCTCTGCCAAGTTTGGACAAAATTAGACAAATTTTGAAGGAGGAGTAGCAAAAAAACTGAATACTGTACTTTTTAAAATGGCCATTACTGTAATGGGCGGAGTCTTAATGTAAGATATTAAATTTGATCAGCATGATGAGAGGAATCAGGTGTACTAAGTGGCATTTTTCTACCTCAAAGGGTTCAAAAGTTATAACAGTTTCAATGTTGAATTTTTGGACTGGTGGTGGCGCTATGGAGTTGGTCTTAGAGACTCCAAATTTGGTCCATTTACTATTGATGACTATCTCTACAAGTGTGCCAAATTTCATCATTTTCCTACTTACGGTTCATAGGGCTGCCATTGACTCCCATAGGGGAGGAAGAATAATAATAATAACAAATATAGCTGCAAGCAGCGATTGCGGGGCCAAGCCTAAGATGCGACAGTAGCGCAATGCAGAGCCAGAAGGAAAAAAAATGGCAGAAATAGAATGTACTTGAGTAATAGATAGGTTCAGAAGTATAGTTAGGATGAACTAAAAATTAACAGAAGTTCAGATGAACAAATTAACAAAAACGCACTTATTTCTAATCCAAGAGGAAGAAAGATAAGTACAACACTTACTCTGATAATAAAGGAATCGAAATAACACATTGCACAACATTTTATAAAATTGCCCTCCACAGGATTTGAACCCTATATCTCTGGGTCCGGAGTCTGTCGCTTATCCTGTTGCGCCACTGGGGAGGCACTCTTTTACAAACTTGCAGAGGTCTGCTAACCAATTAGCATGCTAAGCTAACTAGCATAAAGACAAAAACACAGACAAGGTCAACTTCAGAGACTGATTTCTCAGAAACGGTAGTGAATATCAAAAATCCGTTCAGTCATTTCTGTGTGGCTCGGTCTGAAGATCATCTGGGCTAATTTTGGACAGAATTGGACAGATTTTGAAGGAGGAGTAGTGAAAAAACTGTTTTTCATTAGTTTCAATATGGTGGACAGTCACATGTTTGGAAAATGACAAATGAGACATTGGCGTAATCTGCATAAACCAGGGAACAAAATGACATAAATTGCATCAAATTAGGACAAAGGTTTCAAAAGTTATAAATGTTTTAGCAAAAAATCTTATATCTCTGGAACACTAGGTGGCGCTATTCTGAAACTTCTCAGGTACGTTTGGGACATGCTATCGTTCAAGCATCCGAGATTTTGTGCAGATATGTCCAATATTTCAAAAGATATAGCAATTTATGACAGAATTCAAAATGGTGGTCACGTGGTTCATCCAATCCTGACATATCCGGTATCGCCAGATTCGGCATGACACGGGGAATCCAAAGACACCATGATTATGATTTTCTGACAAAGCGTTCAGAAGTTATGGGCAAAAATAGCCTTTTTTCATATCTCATGACCCCTAGGTGGCGCTGTTCCCAACTTTGGCATGAACCGTCAGATCATGGGTCTGATGAAGCGTACCAATTTTCGTTTTGATTGGTCAAAGTTTGGCCGAGATACAGCCTCTGAACCAAATTTGGGTCAACCTTGTTAAGTTCATAACATCATAACTTTTGAACAAAGATGAATAAAAAAAATCTGTTTTGTCATTTCTATTTGGCTCAGTCCAAAGATCATTTCATTCAAATTTGAACAAAATTGGACAAACTTTGAAGGAGGAGTAGAGGAAAAACTAAATACTGTACTTTTCAAAATGGCCGTTACTGTAATGGGCGGAGCCTTAATGTAAGACATAGACTGAGATCAAAATAATGAGAGGAATCTATTGTACTAAGTTTTATTTTCCTACTACAAAGGGTTCAAAAGTTATAGCAGTTTCAATGTTGTATTTTTGAACTGGTGGTGGCGCTATGGAGTTGGTTGTAGAGACTCCAAATTTGGTCCAATTATTTTTAATGAGCATCTTTACAAGTGTGCTAATTTTCATCATTTTCCTACTTATGGTTCATAGGGCTGCCATAGGAACCCAGTGGGGAGGAAGAATAATAATAATAAAATATAGCTGCAAGCAGCGATTACGGGGCCAAGCCTAAGATGCGGCAGTAGCCCAATGCAGAGCCAGAAGGAAAAAAAATGTCAGAAATAGAATGTACTTGAGTAACAGATAGGTTCAGAAGTATAGTTAGGATGAACTAAAAATGAACAGAAGTTCAGATGAACAAAATTAACAAAAACGCACTTATTTCTAATCCAAGAGGAAGAAAGATAAGTACAACACTTACTCTGATAATAAAGGAATCGAAATAAACACATTGCACAACATTTTATAAAATTGCCCTCCACGGGATTCAAACCCTATATCTCTGGGTCCGGAGTCTGTCGCTTATCCTGTTGCGCCACTGGGGAGGCACTCTTTTACAAACCTGCAGAGGTCTGTTAACCAATTAGCAGGCTAAGCTAACTAGCATAAAGACAAAAACACAGGCAAGGTCAACTTCAGAGACCGATTTCTCAGAAACGGTAGCGAATACCAAAAATCCGTTCAGTCATTTCTGTGCGGCTCGGTCTGAAGATCATCTGAGCCAATTTTGGACAGAATTGGACAGATTTTGAAGGAGGAGTAGTGAAAAAACTGTTTTTCATTAGTTTCAATATGGTGTACAGTCACATGTTTGGAAAATGACAAATGAGACATTGGCGGAATCTGCATAAACCAGGGAACAAAATGACATAAATTACATCAAATTTGGACAAAGGTTTCAAAAGTTATAAATGTTTTAGCAAAAAATCTTATATCTCTGGAACACTAGGTGGCGCTATTCTGAAACTTCTCAGGTACGTTTGGGACATGCTATCGGTCAAGCATACGAGATTTTGTGCAGATATGTCCAATATTTCAAAAGATATAGCAGTTTATGACAAAATTCAAAATGGCGGTCACATGGTTCATCCAATCCTGACATATCTGGTATCGCCAGATTCGGCATGACACGGGGAATCCAAAGACACCAGGATTATGATTTTCTGACAATGCGTTCAGAAGTTATGGGCAAAAATAGCCTTTTTTCATATCTCAAGACCCCTAGGTGTCGCTGTTCCCAACTTTGGCATGGACCCTCAGATCATGGGTCTGATGAAGCATACCAATTTTCATTTCGATTGATCAAAGTTTGGCCGAGATACAGCCTCAGAACCAAATTTGGGTCGACTTTGTTAAGTTCATAACATCATAACTTTTGAACAAAGATGAATAAAAAAATCTGTTTTGTCATTTCTATTTGGATCAGTCCAAAGATCATTTCATTCAAATTTGAACAAAATTGGACAAACTTTGAAGGAGGAGTAGAGGAAAAACTAAATACTGTACTTTTCAAAATGGCCGTTACTGTAATGGGCGGAGCCTTAATATAAGACTTAGACTGCGGGCAACATAATGAGAGGATTCTATTGTACTAAGTTTCATTTTCCTACTACAAAGGGTTCAAAAGTTATAAGAGTTTCAATGTTGTATTTTTGAACTGGTGGTGGCGCTATGGAGTTGGTTGTAGAGACTCCAAATTTGGTCCAATTATTTTTAATGAGCATCTTTACAAGTGTGCTAATTTTCATCATTTTCCTACTTATGGTTCATAGGGCTGCCATAGGAACCCAGTGGGGAGGAAGAATAATAATAATAATAATAATAAATATAGCTGCAAGCAGCGATTACGGGGCCAAGCCTAAGATGCGGCAGTAGCGCAATGCAGAGCCAGAAGGAAAAAAATGGCAGAAATAGAATGTACTTGAGTAATAGATAGGTTCAGAAGTATAGTTAGGATGAACTAAAAATGAACAGAAGTTCAGATGAACAAAATTAACAAAAACGCACTTATTTCTAATCCAAGAGGAAGAAAGATAAGTACAACACTTACTCTGATAATAAAGGAATCGAAATAACACATTGCACAACATTTTATAAAATTGCCCTCCACGGGATTCGAACCCTATATCTCTGGGTCCGGAGTCTGTCGCTTATCCTGTTGCGCCACTGGGGAGGCACTCTTTTACAAACCTGCAGAGGTCTGCTAACCAATTAGCATGCTAAGCTAACTAGCATAAAGGCAAAAACACAGGCAAGGTCAACTTCAGAGACTGATTTCTCAGAAACGGTAGTGAATATCAAAAATCTGTTCAGTCATTTCTGTGCGGCTCGGTCTGAAGATCATCTGAGCCAATTTTGGACAGAATTGGACAGATTTTGAAGGAGGAGTAGCAAAAAAACTGTTTTTCATTAGTTTCAATATGGTGGACAGTCACATGTTTGGAAAATGACAAATGAGACATTGGCGGAATCTGCATAAACCAGGGAACAAAATGACATAAATTACATCAAATTTGGACAAAGGTTTCAAAAGTTATAAATGTTTTAGCAAAAAATCTTATATCTCTGGAACACTAGGTGGCGCTATTCTGAAACTTCTCAGGTACGTTTGGGACATGCTATCGGTCAAGCATACGAGATTTTGTGCAGATATGTCCAATATTTCAAAAGATATAGCAGTTTATGACAAAATTCAAAATGGCGGTCACGTGGTTCATCCAATCCTGACATATCCGGTATCGCCAGATTCGGCATGACACGGGGAATCCAAAGACACCAGGATTATGATTTTCTGACAAAGCGTTCAGAAGTTATGGGCAAAAATAGCCTTTTTTCATATCTCATGACCCCTAGGTGGCGCTGTTCCCAACTTTGGCATGGACCCTCAGATCATGGGTCTGATGAAGCATACCAATTTTCATTTTGATTGATCAAAGTTTGGCCGAGATACAGCCTCTGAACCAAATTTGGGTCGACCTTGTTAAGTTCATAACATCATAACTTTTGAACAAAGATGAATAAAAAAAAATCTGTTTTGTCATTTCTATTTGGCTCAGTCCAAAGATCATTTCATTCAAATTTGAACAAAATTGGACAAACTTTGAAGGAGGAGTAGAGGAAAAACTAAATACTGTACTTTTCAAAATGGCCGTTACTGTAATGGGCGGAGCCTTAATGTAAGACATAGACTGAGATCAACATAATGAGAGGAATCTATTGTACTAAGTTTCATTTTCCTACTACAAAGGGTTCAAAAGTTATAGCAGTTTCAATGTTGTATTTTTGAACTGGTGGTGGCGCTATGGAGTTGGATGTAGAGACTCCAAATTTGGTCCAATTATTTTTAATGAGCATCTTTACAAGTGTGCTAATTTTCATCATTTTCCTACTTATGGTTCATAGGGCTGCCATAGGAACCCAGTGGGGAGGAAGAATAATAATAATAATAATAATAAATATAGCTGCTAGCAGCAATTGCGGGGCCAAGCCCATTATGGCTCTTTTTGGCTTTTTTGGACTTTGGATATTATTAGGAAACTTTTGAACATTGCCCAATTCACATGCTTAAACAACATAACTTAACTTAACTTGCTACACATTGAATTTGACCAATCAATCTTCAAAGCTTTAGCCTGTTGCTTTAAACAGCAGACCACTCATACTTTGGTTTGTTTAATTTTATAAAGGCTTGAGATTTCAAAGGCAGAACTGCAGCTTTTGCCACTAAATGACAGCATTACACACAATTTTATAAAGCTGTCCCCCATGGGACTCGAACCCATAACCTCACAATCCAGTGTCTGACGTACATCTCATTGCGCCACAGGGAAGACATGTGTCAATTGACATGCCATAGGTCCATAGTTAAAATTAGAAATTAACTCAAAATTAAGATTTTTGGATTTAATGAACAACATTATATATTTTTTTGTGAAAAATTGCTTGAAATCATTCTTAGAAGTAATTAATGTCTTGAACGGAAGAACATTTTTGCAAATAACCATTTAGAATGCTAAGCTAATTAGCATAAAGACACAAACACAGGCAAGTTCAACTTCAGAGGTGGATTTCTCCGGAACGGTAACGAATATCAAAAATCTGTTCAGTCATTTCTGTGCGGCTCACTCCATATTTAATGTGAGCCAAATTTGAACAAAATTGGACAAAATTTGAAGGAGGAGTAGCGAAAAAACTGTTTTTCACTTGATTCAATATGGCGCAGAGTCACATGTTTGGAAAATGACAAATGAGACATCGTCGAAATCTGCAAAACCCAGAGAACAAAATGACATAAATTATATAGAATATAGATAATGTTTTCAAAAGTTATAAACGTTTTAGCAAAAAATCGTATATCTCTGGAACACTAGGTGGCGCTATTCTGAAACTTCTCATGTACATTCGGGACATGATGACGGTCATGCATACCAAATTGTGTGCAGATATGTCAAATATTATAAAAGATATCACATTTTATGACAAAATTCAAAATGGCGGTCACGTGGTTCATCCGATCCTAACATATCTTATATCACCAGATTCAGCATGACACGAGGAATCCATAGACACCAATATTATGATTTTCTGACAAACCGTTCGGATGTTATGGGCAAAAATAGCCTTTTTTCATATCTCATGACCCCTAGGTGGTGCTGTTCCCAACTTTGGCATGGATCCCCAGATCATGGGTCTGATGAAGCATACCAATTTTCGTTTCGATTGGTCAAAGTTTGGCCGAGATACAGCCTCAGAACCAATTTTGGGTCAACCTCGTTAACTTCGAGACATCATAACTTTTTTTTTTCCAAGGGTCCAAAAAATTCTGTTCAGTCATTTCTGTGCGGCTCAGTCCAAATATTCTCTCTGCCAAGGTTGGACAAAATTAGACAAATTTTGAAGGAGGAGTAGCGAAAAAACTGAATACTGTACTTTTAAAAATGGCCATTACTGTAATGGGCGGAGTCTTAATGTAAGATATTAAATTTGATCAGCATGATGAGAGGAATCAGGTGTACTAAGTGGCATTTTTCTACCTCAAAGGGTTCAAAAGTTATAACAGTTTCAATGTTGAATTTTTGGACTGGTGGTGGCGCTATGGAGTTGGTCTTAGAGACTCCAAATGTGGTCCATTTACTATTGATGACTATCTCTACAAGTGTGCCAAATTTCATCATTTTCCTACTTACGGTTCATAGGGCTGCCATTGACTCCCATAGGGGAGGAAGAATAATAATAATAACAATAATAATAATAATATAGGAAACTAACAGATACAATAGGGGCTACAGCCCTTTCAGGGCTTGGCCCCTAATAATAATATAGGAAACTAACAGATACAATAGGGGCTACAGCCCTTTCAGGGCTTGGCCCCTAATAACAATAATAATATAGGAAACTAACAGATACAATAGGGGCTACAGCCCTTTCAGGGCTTGGCCCCTAAATATAGCTGCTAGCAGCAATTGCGGGGCCAAGCCCATTATGGCTCTTTTTGGCTTTTTTGGACTTTGGATATTATTAGGAAACTTTTGTACATTGCCCAATTCACATGCTTAAACAACATAACTTAACTTAACTTACTACACATTGAATTTGACCAATCAATCTTCAAAGCTTTAGCCTGTTGCTTTAAACAGCAGACCACTCATACTTTGGTTTGTTTAATTTTATAAAGGCTTGAGATTTGGAAGGCAGAACTGCAGCTTTTGCCACTAAATGACAGCATTACACACAATTTTATAAAGCTGTCCCCCATGGGACTCGAACCCATAACCTCACAATCCGGTGTCTGACACTCATCTCATTGCGCCACAGGGAGGACATGTGTTCATTGACATGCCATAGGTCCATAGTTAAAATTAGAAATCAACTCAAAATTAAGATTTTTGGATTTAATGAACAACATTATATATTTTTTTGTGAAAAATTGGTTGAAATCATTCTTAGAAGTAATTAATGTCTGGAACGGAAGAACATTTTTGCAAATAACCATTTAGAATGCTAAGCTAATTAGCATAAAGGCACAAACACAGGCAAGTTCAACTTCAGAGGTGGATTTCTCCGGAACGGTAGCGAATATCAAAAATCTGTTCAGTCATTTCTGTGCGGCTCACTCCATATTTAATGTGAGCCAATTTTGAACAAAATTGGACAACATTTGAAGGAGGAGTAGCGAAAAAACTGTTTTTCACTTGATTCAATATGGCGCACAGTCACATGTTTGGAAAATGACAAATGAGACATCGTCGAAATCTGCAAAACCCAGAGAACAAAATGACATAAATTATATAGAACATAGATAATGTTTTCAAAAGTTATAAACGTTTTAGCAAAAAATCGTATATCTCTGGAACACTAGGTGGCGCTATTCTGAAACTTCTCATGTACATTCGGGACATGATGACGGTCATGCATACCAAATTGTGTGCAGATATGTCAAATATTATAAAAGATATCACATTTTATGACAAAATTCAAAATGGCGGTCACGAGGTTCATCCGATCCTAACATATCTTATATCACCAGATTCAGCATGACACGAGGAATCCATAGACACCAATATTATGATTTTCTGACAAACCGTTCGGATGTTATGAGCAAAAATAGCCTTTTTTCATATCTCATGACCCCTAGGTGGCGCTGTTCCCAACTTTGGCATGGATCCTCAGATCATGGGTCTGATGAAGCTTACCAATTTTCGTTTCGATTGGTCAAAGTTTGGCCGAGATACAGCCTCAGAACCAATTTTGGGTCAACCTCGTTAACTTCGAGACATCATAACTTTTTTTTTTTCCAAGGGTCCAAAAAATTCTGTTCAGTCATTTCTGTGCGGCTCAGTCCAAATATTCTCTCTGCCAAGTTTGGACAAAATTAGACAAATTTTGAAGGAGGAGTAGCGAAAAAACTGAATACTGTACTTTTTAAGATGGCCATTACTGTAATGGGCGGAGTCTTAATGTAAGATATTAAATTTGATCAGCATGATGAGAGGAATCAGGTGTACTAAGTGGCATTTTTCTACCTCAAAGGGTTCAAAAGTTATAACAGTTTCAATGTTTAATTTTTGGACTGGTGGTGGCGCTATGGAGTTGGTCTTAGAGACTCCAAATTTGGTCCATTTACTATTGATGACTATCTCTACAAGTGTGCCAAATTTCATCATTTTCCTACTTACGGTTCATAGGGCTGCCATTGACTCCCATAGGGGAGGAAGAATAATAATAATAACAATAATAATATAGGAAACTAACAGATACAATAGGGGCTACAGCCCTTTCAGGGCTTGGCCCCTAATAATAATATAGGAAACTAACAGATACAATAGGGGCTACAGCCCTTTCAGGGCTTGGCCCCTAATTAGTTACATTTTTATAGCGCTTTTCTGGGTACTGAAAGCACTTTACATAAGAAGGGGGGAATCTCCTCAACCACCACCAATGTGCAGCAGGAGTGATTAAGCCAATCATTATATGGGGATTATTAGGAGGCCATGATGGACAGCGGCCAAGGGGCAAATTTGGCCAAGATGCTGACGAGGTTACCATACTGTAATCAGGGCCGTACCCAGGATTTTCTAAATACCGACGTCCAAATATGAATTTTGGATGGTTTGAAAAAAAAAATTCCCTCCTTTACATATGCATTTAAGACATAAGAAAATCAAAGAATCAGCTAACTGTAGATTTAAAACCATGTCAGTGTGCAGGTATAATTATTTTAAGAAGACAACAGATTTTTACAAGTGAGAATCTGGTTAAATGTTGCAAAAAAAATTTTACTCCAAATTAGAAAATCAGAAAATCTGTTTTGTTGTTAAATTGAGCCAAAGACGACATATGTGTGACTCCGCATTGAAAACCTAGCTAAAGTAAATTTTTGTGATTTACATTATGTAAAGAACATTATTTGAACATATAACCTTGATATATTTAATGTTGAACGAGTAAGATCATGTCAAAGATAGAAATCAATGTGAAAATATAACCAATGAGTGAAATCTCCACCTTTTTGTAGAGTCAAAAAACTTTTCCACGATTTTCGCTTCTCCACCCGATTTTAGTTTATATACGTTAATTATAAACTTTATTTTAATTTTTGTCAGTAACTAGTACATTCAGTCAATGCTAATTTTGGGACATATTGCTTGGCTCTTATCGTCTCGGATAACTCTTCTCGGCTGTTGACAGTTGGCTGTTGACAGTTGGCAGTTTGAATGGACTCCCTCATGACAGGAGAGGACTTTTATACATCTAAAACCTTTTTTGTACTGATTTTTACGGGTTTTCTCCTAATTTCAAAGACTTTTACTCACCCCTGCTATCTCTTCTAACATCGTCTGTTTGCTGGAATTGCTGGTAGTTGGCGCATACACTCCTCTGCTATAGAAATATGGACCATCATCTCGCTGTGCCTGACAGTGTTCCAGCTCTGTGTTTCTATAATGCATAGCGCTAGTCAAAACCTTCCAGCGGCCGTCATGAAGCTTAAATATTCCATCCCACAGCTGCTAAATTTCAACGACCGCACATTTCCGGCGTGCATCGCGGTCATTAAGGAACTTGGACTTCTGCGCAGACGGCGTTACATCCATAGAGGCTCTCGTCGCGGGCTAGTTTATCATCAGCCTGAAAACTCTGCATCAGCCATACCATCCATCTGGACCTCCGTCGCACATCTGCCGCGTCATCACAACAGTTTTGCTCTCCGTTTTGGTAACACGGGAATCACCGCTAGATCTCACCAATCTAAATTGAATTGCACGGGAAACAGAAAACGTGGAGTGGATTTTAGTGTTTTACGGCCAATAACGAGATTCACCACCCCATCAACGCTCAAAATAGAACTTTTTAATGCACAATCCCTCACAAATAAGTCATCTTTCATCCAAGACCACATCATTGATAAGAGATTAGACCTTATGTGCTTAATGGAAACATGGCATCAGCCTGCAGTTTACGGCAGCACTTAATGATGCCTGTCCTCCTGGTTACAGCTACCTGGAGAAAGCCTGCTACACTGGTCGTGGTGGTGGCTTAGCTGTAATTCATAGACAATCATTGGAGCTGTCTTTTCTCCCTCTGCCCACAGTGTCATCATTTGAATACCTTGCTTTTAAATGTAAACCCCCTTTTTCTTTGACAATACTGCTTATTTATCGGCCCCCAAAAACAAATTCAGTTTTTATCTCTGAGATGCATGACTTTCTCACAACACTCTGCTCTACTTCTGCCAACATTTTAATATTAGGAGATTCTAATATTCATGTAGATACCCCCTCCTGCCACCTGGCAGCTGAGTTTCTGCAATTATTGGACTGCCTCAATCTCCAACAGCATGTGGATGGACCCACTCATTCTAGGGGGCACACTCTGGACTTGGTCATTTCCAACTCTCCTCATATTAGAAACCTCTTGGTGTATAATCTGGGTGTGTCTGACCACCAGGCCATCTCATTGGAGCTGCCACGCCCCTCTTCCCTTACCAAAGATTCCCGTCAAATTTGCTTCAGGAACCTGAAAAAGATTAACCAAGACTCTTTAACTACAGACCTTCAGCAATTCTCCTCTGTTGATCTCTCCTCAGTCTCTGAGTCGGTTGACTTCTACAACAAGTCTCTGAGCAGCCTTCTAGATCTTCACGCACCTGTCATAACTAGAATGGTCACCTTCTCGCGCTCAGCACCCTGGTACACCAGCGAACTGCGGAAGATGAAGACAGTTGGGCACGTACTTGAGAGGCGTCTCAAACTCTCAGGACTCACTGTTCATAGGCAAGCCTATAGAGATCATCAGAAGGCCTTTGAGGTCTTTGAGAGATGCTCAGTCTTTGAGAGATGCTCAGTCACAGTTCTACTCTAGCATCATCAACAATAACCCCTGGAAACTCCAAAAAGCTTTTCTCCACTATAAATCACATCCTCAAACCGCAAACTCACTCTTTTTCAGAAGCCACAGAAGAGAGGTGCAATAAGTTCATGACCTTTTTTAGGAACAAAGTAGACAACATCCACTTGCTTCTATCTAGCACCTCCGCTCTGCCTGTCCCATCTGTTGATCCACAGCCAGGGACCTTCCAACATCTCTGCTGCTTCTCCATCATCACACAGCTCGAGGTTGAGGACATCATCAGAAAAATGAAACCATCCACCTGTGCACTGGATCCTTTTCCTACAGCCTTGGTAAAATCTAACCTCAGTGTCTTAAGTCCATTTATTACCAAGATTATTAATAATTCCCTCCAGGCTGGCCATGTTCCTTCATCTCTTAAAACTGCTATCATCAGACCACTTCTGAAAAAACCTACTTTAGACCCAGATGTTAATGACAACTACAGGCCCATCTCCAACCTCCCATACCTCTCTAAGGTGCTGGAAAAAGTTGTTGCTGCACAGCTTCAGGTCCATTTGGAGCATAAACATCTTTATGAGAAATTTCAGTCTGGTTTCCGCTCAGGACACAGCACAGAAACAGCTTTGGTCAGGGTCACAAACAATCTTTTGATGGCGGCAGATGCTGGTTCCCCTTCCCTTCTCATCCTCCTGGACTTAACTGCAGCTTTCGATACAGTTGACCATAACATCCTCCTTCACCGTTTACATTCCACCATTGGTCTCTCTGACTCGGTCCACAACTGGTTTTCTTCTTATCTCACTGGGAGAACTGAATATGTTGCGTTAGGACAAGCTACATCCCTGTCACACAATGTCACCTGCGGTGTCCCTCAAGGCTCTGTGCTCGGACCCACCCTGTTCATACTCTATATGCTCCCTCTTGGCCGTCTCATCAACCGGCATGGGATTTCTTTTCACTGCTATGCTGATGACACTCAACTTTACTTTAGGACAAGTTCATCTCCCTCTGCTGACCTCACACCATCCACTTTGATCACTTGCCTGGATGAGATAAAGGCGTGGATGAAGCAAAACTTTCTGCAGCTAAACAGCTCCAAGACTGAAGCTATCCTAGTCGGCACTCCACTTCAGGTCCAGAAGTCCGTTATCACCAGCATTGCTTTCTCTGATCAGGTCATTCCACTTTCCACTTCAGTCACCAATCTGGGGGTCAGAATGGAATCACAGCTTACTTTTGAAGCGCACATCAAACACCTGTGTAAGACCTCCTTCTTCCACCTCAGAAACATTGCCAAACTTCGTCCCATTCTATCACTGGCTGATGCGGAGAGGCTTGTCCATGCCTTTATCTCCTCCAGGCTGGACTACTGCAATGCGCTCCTTATTGGCATCCCTAGCAAAAATCTCCAGAGGCTGCAGTGTATTCAGAACAGCGCTGCTAGGATCCTCATGAGGGTGCGCAAATACGACCATATCACCCCCATTCTAAAATCACTCCACTGGCTTCCTGTGTCGTTCAGGATCGAGTACAAGATTTCTCTCCTTACCCACCAGTGCATCCATGGTGATGCTCCCTCCTATCTCAAGGAACTCCTCACCACACAAACAGCCACTCGTAACCTCCGCTCTGTTTCGCTGTATCGCCTCAAAACTCCCACAGCCAATCTCCGTACTATGGGAGATCGGGCCTTCTGCTCTGCAGCCCCCAGTCTGTGGAATGCTCTCCCTGACCACCTGCGGACTGCACAGACTATAGATACTTTTAAGCGTGGTCTTAAAACCCACCTTTTTAGCAGAGCTTTTAATTGACTTGCTACTTCTTTATTTTATTTTATTTTTCAGCTTTATTTATTTATTGTTGTTGATTGTTTTTTTTTAAATTCTGTAGCACTTTGAGATTTTGTTTAATATAAAGTGCATTATAAATAAAATGTATTATTATTATTATTATTAAATCAAAATTTGATGCTCCTAATCTCAATATTAGATTATGAGAGTTTAGCCTGGATTTCACAGACAATAATCACATTATGTGTAGCAATTAGGAATATATTGTAGGCTAATGCTTTTTCTATTCTGAGCACAGTGGGCTACCTGCTCTTTCTGTCTCATCGCCATCATCTTCTCTCTTTTTCCCCAGTCTCCTTCTCTTGCCCAGTATCTTTTCTCTTTTCAAAGCTGAGCTTTGTTTAAAGCAATCTTTTCATTTTCGTCTGTATTGGTAAAAACAAAGTTGTAAATGTAAATTTACTGAAGGCTTCCAAGAAAACCAAGTAAAGAAAATGTTATTAGTTTGCATCGATTATTATGAGTTTGCAATGATTATTAAGCGCTCTCGCGGTGTTGTGATATCAAACATCAGTCGAAGCGCCGGTTGGTGGTTGTGGCATTTGTCCCGCCTCTCCTCCACTGTGATTGGACATTGATGTTCACCCAAAGTTAAACTGTGGGTGCTCAAAGCGTAAAAATGGAAAAAACCTGCCAGCTGTTGGCGCTATTGAAAAGTGTGGCGCATCCATTGGAAACAATTGAAAACATACGCTGGACGAGGCAAGAACACCTGTTTGTACACGCCGCCTTAATAGGCTGTTATTTTGCAACTTCTGTTATTTACACCTCGGAGAATTCCCGAGGTCCGGACCTCGGGGATCTCAATGGTGGGTACGGCCCTGCCTGTGTAGTCAGTTGGCACCAGAGATGATGTCATTGCTCCTGCCACACACGCAGTTACAATCGTTTCACTCCATGTTGGTAGTGTGGTAGATGCAAGCACAGAAACATTACAACAGGCTGAAGCTTTATGTCCTATAGGGAGCAGAGGGAGCTCAACATTCCATAAAGACAATTTCTGATATGACACATCAAGGAGAGAATGGTGTTTTTGGAGGAAATCCCAGCCAAGGATGACTGGATGGTTTGTGCCACTAATCACCTCGAAATCATGTTGCATTAATTCTTTACCAGACATTGCCCAGTAACAGAACGTGCAAGCACCATGGAAGTCTTCATCGGCCGTTATTTTAACATTGGATGTGAATGTCGAAAATCTTCCCCCACAATGGAAATTGTAGAGCCTGTGTCGACGAGAACAGAGACCTCTACTCCTTCCACAATCACCCACACATTTGCTGTCACCTCGTTAGGGGGTTGTGTGTACTCATTCTTTGTATTAAAACCTGTAAACTCAGAGCAGGGCTGGGAGGTTGAAGCTGATGTTTGCCCCTCAACATCAGCTAATGGAAGTTTCCCTGTGGTTTGAATGACTGCCGGCTGTCAGGGGACCTAAACCGTACACTGCGTCGGCTCTGAGGGCTCCCATCTCTGCTCCACTGCCGGACAGGACTAGGGCTACGGGGCCGTCTGTAGTCATCAGTGTAATACCTTCGGTCTTGAGTGCGTGGGGCACCCCCTGGAGAATAATAGGGCCTAGCTCTGACACCTCCCTGTGAGTCATCACTGTCAGGTGGCATTGTACGATGCCAGTCATTCACCACTGCAACATCCTTGTGCCGTCTATCAGGTGCATAGGCATTATCTGACTGATGTCGTGAACGGTGGTATGTTGGCGAGGGGCTGCGCATCATCTTGGGCTGCTCCTTAACTGAAGAAATTCTGTTCCTCTCCCAGAACTCCAAACATTCAGTAAGATGAGCGTTTTTGTCTTGTAGCTTGCGCACATCATTTTTCAGCTCATTCACCGTCAGTATTAACTGTTCAACTGCCTGGAGTAATTTCCCATCATTGTGATCTGAATGCACCATAGCCACCTGAGTTTGGGGAGCTTGAGTTGACACAGCATGAAGTTGCAAAGCATCACGGGCCCTTTCACAGCGGCACGCAACAATAAGAGCCTCATCAATATCCGTCGCCCCTTGCTCATGAATCTTTGCTTGCAATGTTGGATCTAAGCCAGCCACAAAACGTCTGAATTTCTCACCTTCCTGGGCATTATGATCATAATCAGGAAAAGCCTCTAATACTTGAGGAAAAGCCTCTAATACTAATACGAGCATTCACATGAGTTTCGGCAGGCCCAGCTGGAGAATGATTCAGTTCCATCACCCTTAAAAGCCGTCGGGAGCTCGATGTGCAGACTGCCTGTGACAGAGGGTGCAATAGGCGACATTCTGTTCGTGTTGCCACTAGCGCTGGGTGGATTGGCATTAGCATCATCAAACGCAGCACCGTCATTCTCAGACAATCCTGTAGTTCGATTTTTTTTCTTTTTTCTTTTTTTTATTACCGTTGGGTTGTTTCGTCTAATCCTTGCGCAATAGTCCTTCGACGCAACCGGTGACAATAAAGAGTGTAATGTCCAAATGGCGCTAATATCGTGTGCACGAAGAAAAGTTCATAAAACTTCACAAAAGCGCCAAAAATGCAAGATAATGACCCAGCTGCCACCAAATGTAAAGTCGGGTTCGTTAACTTTGCGTGACAAACACTCAAGGACAAAATAAATCACCGGACAAAAGCAGTTTGTGAACAATCGTCTATATTCTCACTCTCGTGATCATCGCTGAGAAAAACAACACAACAACTTCCCGTTCAGCCAATCAGAAAACAAAAAAATTAATGCTGAGGTAAATCAGGTTTTTAAATCTATCAACTTTATTTAAAATCAGGTTTTAAAATCAATCAACTTTATTTATATAGCGCTTTTACAATCACGATTGTGTCAAAGCAGTTTCACAGTGTCAAACAGGATAATATTGCAACAAAATTAGATTTGGTGTACTGGAGAAAACAGTGATGTTATCAGCTTATTTTAATTTATCATATAGCGACATTGGCATACCAGTATTATAGTTTATAGAATTAAATAAAACCTAATTCATAAATTTTATTTGTATAATTAGTTGAATAACTTCAATCATAATTTTAGTGTCCCCAACTGAGCAAGCCAAGCCAAAGGCGACTAAAGGAACCCAAACTCCATCAGGTCCAGGCAGGTCCACCATCCAATCCGGACAGGGCCCAGATCCGGGATAAACCTCGGGATAAACAGAGAGACTAACATTAGTGTAGATGCCACTCTTTTTATGATGTAACGAGTACATCAGGTGTTATGGGAAGTGTTCCCGGTTCTGGCTGACCTAGTTAATGCAGCCTAACAATCAGTCAATTGATTTGAATAATGAAAGCTAAAAATGTTCTATGTGTAAGCCATAGTAAAGAGATGTGTTTTTAGTCTAGATTTAAACTGACAGAGTGTGTCTGCTTCCCGAACAATGCTAGGAAGACTATTCCAGAGTTTAGGAGCTAAATAGGAAAAGGATTGACCGCCTGCAGTTGATTTTGATATTCTAGGTATTATCAACTGGCCAGAGTTTTGAGACCGCAATAGACGTGATGTAGTATAATGTGTTAAAAGCTCACTTAAGTACCGGGAAGCTAAACCATTTAGTGCTTTGTAAGTAATAAGCAAGATCTTAAAATGTATGCAATGTTTAATAGGGAGCCAGTGCAGTGTTGACAGAACTGGACTAATATGATCATACTTCCTGGTTCTAGTAAGAACTCAAGCTGCTGCATTTTGGACTAGCTGGAGTTTGTTTATTAAGCGAGCAGGGCAACCACCCAGTAGAGCATTACAATAATCTAGCCTTGAGCTCATGAATGCATGTACTAACTGTTCAGCATTTTGCATTGAAAGCATGTGCCGTAATTTAGATATATTTTTAAGATGGTAGAATGCGGTTTTACAGACGCTAGAAACGTGGCTTTCAAATGAAAGATTGGTATCAAAGAGCACACCCAGGTTCCTCACTGACGACGAGGGCTTGACAGAGCAGTCATCAAGTGTTAGACAGTATTCTCGGTTACTACTTGTGGAGCTTTTCTGTCCAATAATTAAAAATTCAGTTTTATCTGAACTAAATTGCAGGAAATTACTATTCATCCAATTTTTTATATCAGCTATGCATTCTGTTAATCTTGTGAAGTGGTTGATTTCGTCAGGGCGTGAGGAAATATAGAGCTGAGTATCGTCAGCATAACAATGAAAACGAATGCCATGCTTCCTAATGATATCTACCAGTGGTAGCATATACAGGGTGAAAAGCAACGGTCCTAACACTGAGCCTTACAGAGATACAACCACGATCAGATGATAAGAGTAAATCATTTGTAACTGTAATTAGAGCAGTCTCAGTACTATGATACGGTCTAAATCCTGACTGGAAATCCTCACAGATAACATTTCTTTCTAAAAAGGAAAATAATTGTGAAGACACAGCCTTTTCTAGTATTTTTGATAGAAACGGTAGATTCGAGATTGGCCTGTAATTCTTTAGGATCAAGTTGCGTTTTTTTAATTAGTGGTTTAATTATAGCCAACTTAAAAGTTTTAGGTACATATCCTAATGTCAAGGATGAATTAATGATATTAAGCAGAGGATCTATGACCTCTGGAAGCATCTCTTTTAATAGCCTAGTCGGTATAGGGTCAAGCATAATGTAAACAGAGCGATAAACTTATTTGCTCTGTTTACATAGTTTACTGACACCTATTGGTTCTTTACTGGTACTACTGCCTTAACAATGACACTCCCAATGGATGAGGAATAATTTAATAGAGCTGCGTAATGACGTATACATAATGAATATTTAAAAAAATTGTCTGATAGACTGTTTAATATACAAAACCAATTTGTAACCAAAGACTAGGCTATGTAAAATGTGAATGAACTTTTATTAGTAACTTTGGTAAGTTTCGGATTTCAATTGATAAATAATATCGATGGAGGGGGGCCCAAAAAAATGCAGCCTGCCTAGTGTAGTCCATTTATTTAATCCGGCTCTGGGTATGGCCATAAGCGAAAGCTGCAGCCAAATTTGGGCCATTTAAGGTATTCAAACACTCTTTTTTTCTACCTTTAATTAAGCAAAAATGCTTACAGCACCTGGTATTCCCAGGCGGTCTCCCATCCAAGTACTAACCAGGCCTGACCCTGCTTCCTAAATCAGACGAGATCGGGCGTGCTCAGGGTGGTATGGCCAGAAGCGAAAACTGCTGCCAAATTTGGGCCATTTAAGGCATTCAAACACTCTTTTTTTTTCTTTTTCTACATTTAATTAAGCAAAAATGCTTACAGCACCTGTTTTTTTTTTATTCAAACATTTTTTACAATACATATTCCAATAAAACAATATTTATCCCTTCACATCCTAATCCAGTATCATACTTATCTTCATATTTCCATTTCCAATTTATATTTCATAAGAACATTCTTTACTTCAGCAGTATACATTTTAAAAAACTTCTCTCCTCTTTTCCTTCCCATCTCCAATAATTATATAACGTTACCATATAATCTTTCACCATAAATTTATACAGATTCCACACTTCTATATAAACCATATTGTTCTTAATTATTCTTCTTTTCCATATTGCACTCCTTGCCAACATAAAAGCAATACATTTATCACCGTTTCGTTTTACACGTCTCCCACATTCCTAAAAAAAAATGTTGTTGCCATTTTACTTCCTCTGTTTTTCTCTTAACTCATTTACTATTTATTTTGTAATTTTTAAAAATAATTTCAGTTCAACACAGAATAAAAACAACTGCAACAAAACTTCATCCTTTTTTTTTACATACCTTGCATACAGCCGTTTATTCTTTTTTCATCACACACAGTCTCATTTCTGTAAATATCACATTATCTCTAATAAACTAATCAAAGCACTCCAACTTAGCACTCACATATACCCCTCTCATATTTTCCCATACTTCTTCCTCTTTCAAGTCTTTAAAATGTCTCACCCACATCTCATATGAATTTGGCTTCTTACAATTCTCTTGCCTAAACACCTGAAAAAACATTTTCACATTTCTTGAATATTTTTAGGTTAAAGGTTAAAATACACTTGAGTTTTTCCTTCCTTTTTTCTCCCATTCTGTATTACCTTCACCCATTATTTTGGTATTGCATTAATTTTTTTTTTTTCTTTCTTCACCCATGAAACAAAAATGCTTACAGCACCTGGCATTCCCAAGCAAATTCCCCTCCAAGTACCTAAGCGATCATCAGTCGTCCGGTGGTTGAGCAATGCTGAGCAGCGATCAGCCAATGATTGAGCAATGCTGAGCAGAGTTCAGCGCTCAGCAGACCAATCATTGAGCGAGGATCGGAACATGTCATCTAGCTGTGTAGCTATATTTAACTTATTTATTGCGTTTGACGTTATTGATGACCGATTGGACTGTTTGTTTAACTCTCAGGTACGTTTGGTATAATTATGTGCTAAGTAATGAATGAAACTCAATATATTTTTGGATAATTTGCCTGATGTTCAAGGTTTTAAATGAAAATATCTCGTTAGCGCCGTACTGACAAGCACCGCTTGTAAGTGGTTATTTTCCATACTTCTTCTTCTTCTGTAAACAAAATTGGCGCACCGTTTGTCAAATGTCAGGGGTGAAAAAGTAGCCGAAAAACTCCCATTGACTTAACATTGCAGCGAACTTTGCCCTCACAGCTTTGACTTTGAACTTTTAGCTAAGAGCGAGCACTTCGTAGAAACCCGTAACTAATGCTGCTTTCACGTGCTATCGGAAATTTCGTAATTGCCCTTTCCAAAATAGTAATTACGAGCTCATTGCATTGAAGTGAGTGACTTCAAAGGCCGCTCATGTGCTATTTTTAACTGGGAAACTCATATTTGCTATAATTCCGATAGCACGTGAAGACCGCATTACCATATTTGAAGAGCCTGACAGGCCCTCACATACATGGTATGTGAGGGCCATACAGGTCAGAACATACATCGCAATGGGGTATAAGTTGTACATACCCCTGGTGCGCAAGAGTGGCCCGAGTTTCCCCATTGACTTATAATGGGGAGGGACGTCCCATTAAACGCATGTGTTTTTCTTACTATGGTAAATTGCATAGGGATTTTGTATTGACCATAGCTCTGGTTCACAGTGTCAGAGACACAAGTGGGTGGGCTCAATTTACTCAGGCAACCAAACCCTCAGCTGCTTTGTTTTACTCATTTAGTCATGTTTTACTGTACCAGATACATAAAGCCGGATCCTGGATAGCGTTAGCTGGTTGCTACATGATGGGAGTCTCTGAGGCGCAGCTACGCAGACTCCAGGAAGTTTTCTTCAGTGAGGTTCAGATGGAGTTTCGAAGTGTGGTGAAGAGGGTATATCGGTCTGATATCTTGGCTGCGTTTGAAACCTGGAAAATGCTGCCTTCAGAGGGCACATTTGAAGGCAGGAAGGCATCAAGCAATGTCCGAATCTATTGTTTGCTTCACTTCGCCTCTCTCCTGAGAAACCTTCATCTGATCGATTTTTGAAGGCAGCATACATGTACACTGTAAAAAATGTCTAGTGCTTTCAACTAATTATTATTTAGTAACTAGTTCCACAGATTTTTTACGTTCACTCAATTTCGTTCTAGAAATTGTTACCTGAATTAATATTTTTTTAATTGGCTCAAACTTGACTTCAACATTAAAATGTACGTTTGCTCAATTATTTTTAAAGTGAATTAAATTAATAATTTTTAGTTGGCTCAAACTTGGCTTCAACTTTAAAATGTGTGTTTACTCAACCTGTTTTTATAATTAATTCAACGAAAACATTTTAATTAGGGGTTTCATTTTTAAATGGTTTTAATTGTTAGAAATTGCAGGTGAACTAGTTACATGTTATATCGAGGATAAAAACAAATGAAAACACATTGCATTATCTGCATTTATAACATTTGTCATACAAACAATACATTTTCATAAGAATTAATAACAATCTTTCTATTTACTTTATTACTTGAACTTTTTAGGACACATTATCAGTAAATAAAATACACCTGTTTTCACTCAAAAACCTAGAAACGCCTAGAATTTTGTTATAATAAATGGCTATAACTTGCTGAGGGATTGTTACATGTAGACAAAATTTAATCTGGAAGTGTAAAACAGCCAAGTCTAACTTTCTAAAGGAAAAAATCCAAACTTCATGAAGTTCTGTTCGAGTTCACAGTAAAAACATCACATTTTTGCTGCCATTTTTCTTGAAATTATATTAATTTAATCCATTCTCAGAATAAATAAATGTAAAATTGGGACATCAAATGAGCTAGATGGAAACTTCAGGTTCTCCTGTTTAAAATGATATATAGCACTTGATGATAACTGCTAGAATGGGGGAGAAAAACCAAGAAAAGTAGAGGCACATCAGGCGCCCCCTAAATGTTCTAGGTCTTTAAGGGTTAAATAATAAAAAAATGACCAAAGCCCTTGTCACTTTCCTTTAATGTATTTAATGCACCTTTAGTTTTGAAAATACACACACAGTCAAAGTAGATACAGTGGAGCATTCTTGCTTCTTGTCAGTGTTTCAGCTGGTAAAGGCAGAGTTCACCAAAAATGAAAATTCTGTCATCATTTACTCGCCCTCATGTTGTTCAAATCCTGTATAATGTTCTTTGTTCTGCTGAACACAAAATAATATATTTGGAAGAATGTTTGTAACAAAGCAGATAGAGCAACCATTTACTACCATAGTATTTCCCCCCCTACTATGGTAGTGAATGGTTGGTCTATCTGCTTTGTTACAAACATTCTTACAAATATCTTATTTTGTGCTCAGCAGAACATAGAAACTCATACAGTTTTGGAACAACATGAGGGTAAATGACAGAATTTTCATTTTTTGGTGAACTATCCCTTTAAGAAGAACTGACTGGCTTGGATGAGAAACTTTGTGATGACAAACCATCAATGGATATCTTGGTCACACCCCGTTGGAGAAAGAAAGAGAACAATTAATAAAAATTTAAAAAAGCAAATTATATTCTTTTTATACATTTTATCAATATTAAGAATTTACTTGCATGTGTGACTAAACTAAAGTAGAAAACTAAAGTTTTTTTTTTTCTTTTTTTTTTACCCTATATTGCAACGTAGGCCTAGATGGCTAGCTTTCTTTCTCTTACGCTGTTTAGAATTCATCCCACTTGTGAGGAAGATTAAATGAGCGCCATTTTCATAGTATTCGTGGTTATGTTGTTCCCATAACTTTACGGGGCAATTTCACAAGTTAGAACACGAAAAATCACGTTCAATACAACCACGTAACCCTAAATAGCATACATTATTTGGCCAACATTAAGTTACACGTTTGACATGTTTCAGTACATTTCCTTGTATAAAAATCACCACAGCACCTTGGCCTATAGCTAATGAGAGAAAGTTTGTCTGACACAATAGCACACAAAACGCTGAGATTAAATCTAAAATACATTTATATTATAGTATTATAGTTTTTAAAAAAAAAAGTATTATTACTTAAACATGGTTAAAGACCACATTAACGTAACGTAAATAATTTATTCGATGACGAGTGAACTTGACGTAGACATCACTTAGGCCTAAATAATCCCTTATTCCCTTGGATATATTTAGTTTTAATTTACTTCTTACTTCACTTCTAACGTTAAATATCCACACAAGCCTAATATGTTCGACATATTTGTCTGCAATATAATCATTAACACTTACCTGACGCATGAACTTCACCCTCAAAATTGCTGCTGCTTGACTCTCTCTGGTAAACGTGCAAAGTCCTTTGATATTAATCCCTCCGCGAAATCAAACAAGTACTCCAGAGATGCTTCCGCGAAATCAAACGAGCAATACAGATCCTTCCGCGTAGTCAAACAATACGTATTCATTAAAATCAGGCAGATTAAATGCCACAATTAACTACATATGTCCATGAATTATATGTGTATATTAAATATGTAAGTGTTGTAGGCTCCATCTCATTATAGCCTAATGCAGATAGGCTACCATCATAAACAAAACATTGAAAATACATCTAATTTCACAAATATTGTTCTGATATAGGCTATTATCAAATGTTTCTAACAGCCTGTTTG
This sequence comes from Pseudorasbora parva, assembly GCF_024679245.1. Taxonomy (NCBI): domain Eukaryota; kingdom Metazoa; phylum Chordata; class Actinopteri; order Cypriniformes; family Gobionidae; genus Pseudorasbora; species Pseudorasbora parva. The sequence continues at coordinate 8,396,408 of NC_090179.1, forward strand.
ATACTGATTCCTGTAAATTCCTAAGAGGAGTGTACATCCAATACACATTTGACAATAAAGAGTTTTCAAGAGAATGCATTATAATATACACATTTTAAATGAAAGATGAACAAGTTTTCATCCATTTAATACAATTTTTTAAACTGGTGTGCTGTTAAATGACCTGCCTATATATAGCCTAGATTTTTTTAAATATATTATCAGCCACCATGGATTCCAAAAGAAAATCGACATGGCAGGAGGAAGAAGCGATCGCTAATGCTTGCTGAATTACTCGAACTAGTTTTTTTTTTTTTTTTTTTTTTTTTTTTTTATAAAACCCAACATTAACCAGCGCTGAAAAAGATGATGTCTGCTCTGTCCAAACGATATTGTTTGATTAACTGCTTGTCGTCAAACATTTCGAACACATTCTACCTCTATTGAAAGATTTGCGCACGTCTCTGTCTCTTCAGCGCCATCACCAGGCCCTACTTGCAACTCCTAACCACTTGAGAGACCTCTCGAGCTGTCTTAAATAACTGGGAGAGTAAGAGTGATTCTTAGCTTTAAGAAATTTGATAACTTGCTTTTATACTTAAGTTTGAAAGTAGGAGTAAATTTCATGAATTTTCATCCCTCAAGACTTAAATAGCACTTTGAGAAGCTTGATAAATATGGGCCCTGGGCCCGTATTTATCAAACATCTCAGAATTACGCACAAGAACACTGCTAAGAATTGACTTAAGAGTAAAAAAATTCTTGGCTCAAAGCTGTGCTTAAAAGTTAGTTATCAAGCGTCCCAATCATACTTTAAGTAAAGAGTAGGACTAAATCGTAAGTGCTAGTCTTAGAGTGGATTTATGACACTTTGCTGTGCCACAAATGGAATTTTGTATGATGTCATAGGCATGAACCAATCACTGAATAGATGTCCTTATTTAAGAATATCCTCAGATAAATTCACATTGAATGGTGAAATTCCTAAGAGGAGTTGACATCCAATACACATTTGACAATAAAGAGTTTTCAAGAGAATACCTTATAATATACACATTTTAAATGAAAGATAAACATGTTTTCATCCATGTATTTTTTTTTATTTTTTACTGGTGTGCTGTTAAATGACCTGCCTATATATAGCCTAGATTTTTTAAAATATATAATCAGCCACCATGGATTCCGGATTCCAAAAGAAAACTGACATGCCAGGAGGAAGAAGCGATCGCTACTGTTTGCTGAATTACTCGAACAGTTTTTTTTTTATTTATTTTTTATTTTTTTATAAAACCCAACATTAACCAGCGCTGAAAAAGATGATGTCTGCTCTGTCCAAATGATACTGTTTGATTAACTATTTGTCGTCAAACATTTCGAACACATTCTCCCTCACATTTCGAAAGATTTGCGCACGTCTCTGTCTCCTCAGCGCCATCACCAGCCCCTACTGGCAACTCCTAACCACTTGAGAGACCTCTCAAGCTGTCTTAAATAACTGGGAGAGAAAGAGTGATTCTTAGCTTTAAGAAATTTGATAACTTGCTTTTATACTTAAGTTTGAAAGTAGGAGTAAATTTCATTGATTCTCAGCACTTAAGACTAAAATAGCACTTTGAGAAGCTTGATAAATACGGGCCCTGGGCCCGTATTTATCAAACATCTTAGAATTACTCAACAAGGAACACTGCTAAGAATTGACTTTAGAGTAAAAAAATTCTTGGCTCAAAGTTGCGCTTAAAAGTTAGTTATCAAGTGTCCCAATCATACTTTAAGTAAAGTGTAGGACTAAATCTTAAGTGCTAGTCTTAGAGTGGATTTACGACACTTTGCTGTGCCATGAATGGAATTTTGGATGATGTCATTGGCATGAACCAATCACTGAATAGATGTCCTTATTTAAGAATATAAAGATAAATTCACATTGAATGGTGAAATTCCTAAGAGGAGTTTACATTCAATACACATTTGACAATAAAGAGTTTTCAAGAGAATACATTATAATATACACATTTTAAATGAAAGATAAACATGTTTTCATCCATGTAATTATTTTTTTTAAAACTGGTTTGTTGTTAAATTGCCTATATATAGCCTAGATTTTTTTGTTTATATAATCAGCCACTATGGATTCCAAAAGAAAACCGACATGGCAGGAGAGAGAAACGATCGCTACTGCTCGCTGAATTACTCGAACAGTGTTTTTTATTTTATTTTATTTTTTTATAAAACCCAACATTAACCAGCGCTGAAAAAGATGATGTCTGCTCTGTCTAAACGATACTGTTTGATTATCTATTTGTCGTCAAACATTTCGAACACATTCTCCCTCCTTTGAAAGATTTGCGCACGTCTCTGTCTCCATAGCGCCATCACAAGCCCCTACTGGCAACTCCTAACCACTTGAGAGACCTCTCGAGCTGTCTTAAATAACTGGGAGAGTAAGAGTGATTCTTAGCTTTAAGAAATTTGATAACTTGCTTTTATACTTAAGTTTGAAAGTAGGAGTAAATCTCATGAATTCTCAGCACTTAAGACTAAAATAGCACTTTGAGAAGCTTGATAAATACGGGCCCTGTTCAGTAATCATAGTATTAAAAAAAGCAATCATCATGAACGCAAACTCTAGTTGTCATGATCAGAGTTGTGACACCTGAACCAAATAATTAAATATTACATGTTCCCATGACAACCGATAGGTCAATGGCAATTGCTGGCACTATAAAATGTCCTGTTCGGCAACACTATTATGTGTTGGGTTGCAAGTATGTTTTTGATGATTTTGTAGTGGTTTTATTGAGGTGGTGGAAGTTGTTGTATTACTGATTGGCCATGGAGGGTACCACTAGCCGACTATTAAGGTATGATGATAAATTGTAGTATCTGGCATTTGTTAACAAGTTGCATTAACAAGTGGTGTTTTCTCTTACAGTTTTTCGCTGGCACTTCTTAGTCTTTGTGTCTGTAGCCATATTGCAAGTGGTAAGATTTATCCAGGCAAGTTATATAATTTAGGTTTGATAACATGTCTGGCTGAATTTTGTCTCCTTTTTTCCCTTTCCTCATTTCTAGTTAGTGGCTTTGTCAGGAGTGGCTATCCCATATACTATGGGGCTGGTACTGTTTTTCCCATGCAGGCTGACGTGAAACCACGAAGTTCCTACGGCTGGTATGGCATTAAAGTACCAAGTTCCATTAGTCCTCAAAGTTCCATGGAATTAACTTCTAGTGCTGAAGAAGTTAAGGGTGGTTATACCAGTGTAAGCTATAGTCCTCAAAATGGCTCTTCTGGTTTTGGACCAGTGACTGATTTATATAAGCCTGGTTCTGACTCTGATGCTAGAAGTCAACTTCAAGAATCTCTATCTTTGGCTGGTAGTGGCAGTCTTGTTTCTGGTTCTGTGGCCACTGCAGTGGGTCCAAGTATGAGCAGTGAGTCTCTACCCGAGCCAGCAAAGCTCCACTATCAAACTGTATTACAGCCTAGTAATGAATCTGTGGCATCTAGTAGCCAGCAACTATTGCAGAACAGCTCCCAGTCCAGTGGTCAATTAGTGCAAGTCCGCTACCAGTCTGCAACGCATCCCATTATAAAGCCTCAGGGAAGTAGACTTCAATTTGGTTCCAACTTGCTTTCTGATACCAGGTCAGTCCATTTTCCAAGTGCTACCTATGTCAAGGCTTTGCAGCAAATAAATGAGACCTCACAACCCAACTATCAATTAGGACAAGTCAGTTATGGGTCTGGACTTGTGCCATTGCTCAGTGGCCAGCAACTAGTGCAGTCAGGCTATGGTTCCATGGTTCCGCCCAATGATGTGCAACAAGCACAGGCACTAAACCAACTTGTGGCTCAGCCCAGCATCCAACTATCACCTCAAGCAAGCAGCCTGAACTCTGAGCAAGTTATTTCAAACTCCATGGAACAGTCCCGGAGCCTACCTCTAGCACAAGTCAGTGCTCAGTCTGTGGACCAGTCCAACACCCACCAACCAGCCCAAGCCAGCTCACAATCTGTGGTCCAGTCAGGTAGCCTGTCATCAGCCCAAGTCCATTACCAGTCTGTAGACCAGCCCAGTGGCTTGCTGCTAGCACAAGTCAGCTCACAGTCTCTAGACCAGTCCATCACCCAACAACCAGCGCAAGCCAGCTCACAGTCTGTGGATCAGTCCAGCACCCAACAACCAGGCCAAGCCAGCTCCCAGACTGTGGATCAGTCTAGCACCCAACATGACAGCTCACAATCTGTGTCCCAGCCCAGTGGCCTGCTGCTTGCACAAGGCAGCTCACAGCCTGTGGACCAGTCCAGCACCCAACAACCAGCCCAAGCCAGCTCACAATCTGCGGTCCAGTCAGGTAGCCTGTCATCAGCCCAAGTCCGTTACCAGTATGTGTCCCAGCCCAGTAGCTTGCTGCCAGCACAAGCCCGCTACCAGTCTGTGGACCAGCCTAGTGGCCTGAAGCTTGCACAAGCCCGTTACCAGTCCATATCCCAGCCCAGTGGCATGCTGTCAGCACAAACCCATTACCAGTCTGTGTTAAAGCCCAGTGGCCTGAAGCTGGCACAAGCTCGTTACCAGTATGTGTCTCGGCCCAGTGGCTTGCTGTCAGCACAAGCCCGCTACCAGTCTGTATCTAAGCCCAGTGGCCTAATGCTAGTACAAGGCAGCTCACAGTCTGTGGATCAGTCCAGCACCCAACAACCAGCCCAAGCCAGCTCCCAGCCTGTGGACCAGTCCAGCACCCAACAACCAGCCCAGGACAGCTCACAATCTGTGGTCCAGTCAGGTAGCCTGTCATCAGCCCAAGCCCGTTACCAGTCTGTAGACCAGCCCAGTGGCCTGCTGCTAGCACAAGTCAGCTCACAGTCTGTGGATCAGTCCAGCACCCAACAATCAGCCCAAGCCAGCTCACAGTCTGTGGATCAGTCCAGCACCCAACAACCAGCCCAAGCCAGCTCCCAGTCTGTGGATCAGTCTAGCCCCCAACAACCAGCCCAAGACAGCTCACAATCTGTGTCCCAGCCCAGTGGCTTGCTACTTGTACAAGGCAGCTCACAGCCAGTGGACCAGTCCAGCGCCCAAACCAGCTCACAATCTGTGGTCCAGTCAGGTAGCATGTCATCAGCCCAAGTCCGTTACCAGTATGTGTCCCGGCCCAGTGGCTTGCTGCCAGCACAAGCCCGCTACCAGTCTGTGGACCAGTCTAGTGGCCTGAAGCTTGCACAAACCCGTTACCAGTCCATATCCCAGCCCAGCAGTCTGCAGTCAGCACAAACCCGTTACCAGTCTGTATTTAAGCCCAGTGGCCTGAAGCTTGCAGAAGCCCATTACCAGTCCATATATCAGCCCAGCAGTCTGCAGTCAGCACAAACCCCTTACCAGTCTGTGGACCAGCCTAGTGGCCTGAAGCTGGCACAAGCCCATTACCAGTCCATATCCCAGCCCAGTGGCATGCTTTCAGCACAAGCCCGCTACCAGTCTGTGGACCAGCCCAGTGGCTTGCTGTCAGCACAAGCCCGCTACCAGTCTGTATTTAAGCCCAGTGGCCTGAAGCTTGCAGAAGCCCGTTACCAGTCCAAATCCCAGCCCAGTGGCCTGCTGTCAGCGCATAACCGTTACCAGTCTGTGGACCAGCCCAGTGGCCCGAAGCTGACGCAAGCCCGTTACCGGTATGTGTCTCAGCCCAGTGGCTTGCTGTCAGCACAAGCCCGTTACCAGTCTGTATCTAAGCCCAGTGCCCTAATGCTAGTACAAAGCAGCTCACAGTCTGTGGATCAGTCCAGCACCCAACAACCAGCCCAAGCCAGCTCACAGTCTGTGGACCAGTCCAGCACCCAACAACCAGCCCAAGCCAGCTCACAGTCTGTGGACCAGTACAGCACCCAACAACCAGCCCAAGACAGCTCCCAGCCTGTGGACCAGTCCAGCACACAACCAGCCCAAGACAGCTCACAATCTGTGGTCCAGTCAGGTAGCCTGTCATCAGCCCAAGCCCGTTACCAGTCTGTGGACCAGCCCAGTGGCCTGCTGCTAGCACAAGTCAGCGCACAGTCTCTAGACCAGTCCATCGCCCAAGTCAGCTCACAGTCTGTGGACCAGTCGAACACCCAACAACCAGACCAAGCCAGCTCCCAGTCTGTGGATCAGTCAAGCACCCAACAACCAGCCCACGACAGCTCACAATCTGTGTCCCAGCCTAGTGGCCTGCTTCTAGTACAAGATAGCTCGCAGTCTGTGGACCAGTCTAGCACACAACAACCTACCCAAGCCAGCTCACAGCCTGTGGATCAGTCGACCACCCAACAACCAGACCAAGCTAGCTCCCAGTCTGTGGATCAGTCAAGCACCCAACAACCAGCCCAAGCCAGCTCACAATCTGTGGTCCAGTCAGGTAGCCTGTCATCAGCCCAAGCCCCTTACCAGTATGTGTCCAAGCCCAGTGGCTTGCTGTCAGCACAAGCCCACTACCAGTCTGTATCTAAACCCAGTGGCCTGAAGCTGGCACAAGTCCGTTACCAGTCCATATCCCAGCCCAGTGGTCTGCAGTCAGCACAAGCCCGTTACCAGTCTTTGTCCCAGCCCAGTGGAATAAAGGTGGCACAAGCCACCTTGCAGTTTGTGGACCAGTCTAACATGCAACAACCAGCCCATGTCCGCTACCAGTCTGTATCTAAACCCAGTGGCCTGAAGGTGGCACAAGCCAGCCTACTATCTGTGGACCAGTCCAAACCTCAACAACCTGCCCAAGCCAGTTCCCAATCTGTGGTCCAGTCAGGTAGCCTGTCATCAGCCCAAGCACCTTACCAGTATGTGTCCAAGCCCAGTGGCTTGCTGTCAGCACAAGCTCTCTATCAGTCCATATCCCAGCCCAGTGGTCTGCAGTCAGCACAAGCCCGTTACCAGTCTTTGTCCCAGCCCAGTGGCTTAAAGGTGGCACAAGCCAACTCGCAGTTTGTGGATCAGTCTAACATGCAACAACCAGCCCATGTCCGCTACCAGTCTGTATCTAAACCCAGTGGCCTGAAGGTGGCACAAGCCAGCCTACTATCTGTGGACCAGTCCAAACCTCAACAACCTGCCCAAGCCAGTTCCCAATCTGTGGTCCAGTCAGGTAGCCTGTCATCAGCCCAAGCACCTTACCAGTATGTGTCCAAGCCCAGTGGCTTGCTGTCAGCACAAGCTCGCTATCAGTCCATATCTCAGCCCAGCAGTCTGCAGTCAGCACAAGCCCGTTACCAGTCTTTGTCCCAGCCCAGTGGCTTAAAGGTGGCACAAGCCAACTCGCAGTTTGTGGATCAGTCTAACATGCAACAACCAGCCCAAGTCCACTACCAGTCTGTATCTAAACCCAGTGGCCTGAACGTGGCACAAGCCAGCTCGCTATCGGTGGATCAGTCCAAACCTCAACAACCTGCCCAAGCCAGTTCCCAATCTGTGGTCCAGTCAGGTAGCCTGTTATCAGCCCAAGCGCGTAACCAGTATGTGTCCCACCCCAGTGGCTTGCTGTCAGCACAAGCCCACTACCAGTCTATATCTCAGCCCAGCAGTCTGCGGTCAGCACAAGCCCGTTACCAGTCTCTGTCCCAGCCCAGTGGCCTGAAGGCGGCACAAGCCAGCTCACTGTCTGTGGACCAGTCCAAACCTCAACAACCTGCCCAAGCCAGTTCCCAATCTGTGGTACAGTCAGGTAGCCAGTCATCAGCCCAAGCCCGTAACCAGTATGTGTCCCAGCCCAGTGGTCTGCAGTCAGCACAAGCCCGCTACCAGTCCATATCTCAGCCCAGCAGTCTGCAGTCACCACAAGCCCGTTACCAGTCTCTATCCCAGCCCAGTGGCCTGAAGCTGGCACAAGCCACCTCGCAGTTTGTGGACCAGTCTAACATGCAACAACCAGCCCATGTCCGCTACCAGTCTGTATCTAAACCCAGTAGCCTGAAGGTGGCACAAGCCAGCTCACTGTCTGTGGACCAGTCTAAACCTCAACAACCTGCCCAAGCCCTTTCCCAATCTGTGGTCCACTCGGGTAGCCTGTCATCAGCCCAAGCCCCTTACCAGTCTCTGTCCCAGCCCAGTGGCCTGAAGCTGGCACAAGCCACCTCACAGTTTGTGGACCAGTCTAACATGCAACAACCAGCCCAAGTCCGTTACCAGTCTGTCGTCCAGTCAGGTAGCCTGCCATCTGCGCAAGCCCGTTACCAATCTGTGTTCCGGAGCCCTGGTTTCCAGGTCTTTCCTATCCCAGAGCAATCTAGCCTTGGTTCCAAACCTCTGGCACAGCCCAGCAATGTACCTCTTCAAGCTATGAGTCTGCAGTCTGTCCAGCCTGACTTCCAAGATTTAACACCTCTGCAGACTACTCAAAACAAACGTCTATCTCCAGGCATATTGAGGTTGTTGCAACAAGTGAAGTCATAGCTGCATACTTTGTCTACTCAAGAGTTTGCTTTTGAAAAAATAAATATTTCTAAAACCAGTTCAGTAGTTTTGTTGTGTATGGGGAGGTTGGGGTTAAAGATTTGTAACCAAGTGTCTACTGGGAAGTCTTTGACCCATGGAAGTTTCAAGTATTGTTTGTGCTGTGTTTGCACAACCTCATCTTTGTTTGACGTGCTCTGCTTTGTTGTTGCTTAAGCCCCACTTTCACCTGGAGAGGAGGAGTTTTGGTTGCTCTGATCCAAATAGTGGCTTATGCTGATAGGTATAAATGGGGTCTCATAGTTTCAACCACTTCCAGATTGCTTTCATAGCGTAAATGCTGATGTGGTCAAATGGATTCAATTGGCCACAAACACCTACTGCAGGGTGTCCGCGGGGTTTTAAAAAGTGATAAATCCAATTTGTCAAATTTAAGGCCATTAAAAGTGTTAAATGTGGTCTCAGAGGTATTATTTTTTTCCAAATTAGAATTTCAATCAGAATAGGACACCTGATAGTCTGAAAAAATACCTATCTGCGTTTGTGTTAGTCGTTTAAATATGGGCTTTAGCATATCTGGGCACATAATCAAAGCTCTTTCGTCTCCGTCTCGGCGTATGTTTGATGCTGACGTCATATTCAGTGGTCGTTCGGCATCATCTCTGAACACTGCGCGCTCAACAGAAGTTTTATTTTAGACTTGCTTAAGGCATATCTTCAACGACTGTCCTCATAAGAGCAATCTTAAATGATTTATATGAAGTCTAAAATGAACAAAAAGAGTTGAGAGAATGAGGCGCGATCCGTAGACAGTATATAAACAGTGAGATCTGCGTGTCTGCTCTTAAAGGGACAGCAGCCAATAAAGCTCCCTGTCAGTAAAGTTAAAGAACAAAGGGAACAGAGAAAATGACTCGCTGCTCTTGACTAAATAACTTTTGTAGCTTTAAGGATTAACTATTTAATTTATAGTTTATGCAGTGCAGACTGCATATAACTTTGATAACTTTATATTCTGTATATTTCCTAACTGTTCAGACAGGAAGGGCAGGAGTAAACATGACCTTTATTATGGGTTTATGTTAGTATTGTTTTAAGTTTACTTAAATTAAAAACTGTTATATTTTTGAAGCCTAATAATAAATGTAAAAAAAAAAAAAAAAATCAGTAGCTGTATTAATATCAGTAATACTGGCCTTCATTCATAAAAAGATGCCATTTAAACAAGTATTTAAAATAAACTGTCTTTATGTTGTTTCTACATTAATTTGATTAACTGTGAAATTATTATATAAAAAAATATATTAAAAACGTACACAAACATTTCTTTTTAATTGCGATTAATCACAGAAAAAAATGTTCAACAACTTATCACAGTTATAGAAATGTAATATTTGGCTCAGGTTTTGTTGTTGGAAAAAAAAACACTAAATAATTTAATTGCTGATTACCAATTATTAATGTAAATCAAATGTGTATGCAGTAATGCTTCTCCTTAACCAACCTTTGTGAATGTTGTGATCTATTTTACTGTGTCTGAATGATAAAGTATAACAGATTTCCTCCTGCTGTCGATTCTAAATCTATTCTTTTTTGTAGGTAATATATGTCAGATAGGTCGCTGATTAACACTTGCAATTCAGTGTCGTGATGGTTTTAAAAAATATTCTGAAGGTAGTAATAAAGGTATTAAAAAGTAGTAAATTTAACTTAAGGATTGCTGTATATACCCTGTAACAGGCAAATATTGCAACCGAATTTAATATAAGTAATATATTTATATATTAAATTGAGTAATATAATTAAATATTTAGTGTCTCCAACTGAGCAAGCCAAAAGCCAAAGGCGACAGGGGTGACGGCAGAGGTGTCAAGTAACGAAGTACAAATACTTCCTTACCTTACTTAAGTAGTAATTTTGGGTATCTATACTTTACTGGAGTAATTATTTTTCAGCCTACTTTTTACTTCTACTCCTTACATTTTCACGCAATTATCTGTACTTTCTACTCCTTACTTTTAAAAAATAGCCTCGTTACTCCTTTCATTTCAGTTCGTTTAAAAAAAACAAAAAACTATGCAGATAAATCGCGTCATCCTGATAGTGTGAATTTGATTGTGGTTGGATGAGAAGTGTAAACATATACCATTCCAACACCCTATTGGTTACTACACGATCCACCGAGCCTGCACATGACTCAAAGCACAAATCACACACGGTGTTGCCAGATTGGGCGGGTTCCAGCGGACGAGCACGCACTTTCAGTCAGTCAGCGATCAGCAGGCAGACGCGTTCACTCATGACAGCCAGGTTTTTAGCGCGATAACTCGTCATAGCTGTATGTTCAATTGCTATGCTAAAGTGGCATACATAAATAATAATAATAATCGATCTCTTCTCATTCCGAAGAATCTCAAAGTGCAACAAAGGGGGAAAAAAACACATACATACAGTTTCTACAGTAAGGGGTGGTAGAGTGAACAAACTCTCAACGTGGATTACACCTGTGATTCGAAGACTCTTTATAAATATAATCATGATTCCTTGGTGAGCTTTGAGCCCTGCATAGGCCTCAATTCTAGGCCCTTGCCCGGCCCGAGTCCGACTGGAGCCCGTTTAGTTTCTTTTTTGAATCCTCCTTTAACTGACAATGTGTTAACTTTATGGGAAGCATGCTATCCTTACTATTTCAGTTTACTTGTCCTTCTCAAATACTTCATGTACTTTTCTGAAGCAAACTTAAATAGTCAATGTATATTTGATTTATACTGACTTAACCCTTTAGGAACCAGAGGTTTTTCTATAATGTTCTATAATTAATTTCAAAAGGCTAACCTTGAGACTTTCTGTAAATTAGAACTCTTGGGTGAACCAAAGTTTATTTAGGGATCTAATTTGCATGTCATATAGTGGTCATCTTGGATTATAGAATTTATGAAAAATAAAATGTTTAAATTATAAAATGCAACACTCAGGTAAATTGCAGGTTCCATGCATGGGGCACATATGCATATGTGAGAGGAGCAGTTTCACCAAGACCACCCTGACCGACCCGCTCGCCGCCCGTCCCAGCCGCCAGGAGCCGTCCGTGGAGGAGGGCGTACTGTCACGCCCTCACAACCATCAGACACTGCCACGCCCACTCGTTCCCCATCACCAGCACTCTAAACACCTGGGCACCGTCATCACTATATCAACCCAGCTCACCTCCACAATCACTGTCTGGTCTTGCACCGACTCAACCTCGGCTACCTGTCCCTCATCGAAGCGCTCACCTGTAACCCTCTTCGTCTTCATCATCATAGTCTTCTTCATCATCTTCGTCTTCACCATCCGCATCGTCCTTCGTCTGAGTGTCACCACCCTTCTAAGTATCACCTGTGTCCGTTACCTCTGATAATAAACTTTGCACTTGCACTAATCCATCTGTGTCCTCATCTGTGTCTGACAGTATTACAGTGGGATATTTAAGACACACACACACACACACACACACACACACACACACACACACACACACATATATATATATATATATATATATATATTTTTTTTTTTTTATAAAACAAAACTGCTTACAGCACCTGATATTAGAGTGGGATATTTAAGACACTAATAATTGTTTTATAAAAAAAATAATTAAAAATGTTTATAGCTCCCAGTATTACAGTTGGATATTGAAGACACTTTTTTTTAATAAAACACTTTTTACAGCTCCTGGTATTACAGTGGGATATTTTAGACACTCGTAATTTAAAAAAAACAAAAAAAACAAAAATGCTTACAGCACTTGGTATTACAGTGGTATATTTAAGACAATAATAATGTTTTTATAAAAATGTAAACAATTTTTCACAGCTCCTGGTATTACAATGGGATATTTAAGACACTTATAATTGTTTTATAAAAAAGAAAACAAAAAAGGTTATAGCTTCCGGTATAACTGTAGGATATTTAAGACACTCATACATTTTTTTTTTTTTTTTTATTAAAACAAAAATTATTACAGCACCTGGTATTCCCAGGCGGTCTCCTATCCAAGTACTAACCAGATCTGACCCCGGGATCACTCATACATTTTAATTAAAACAAAAATTCTTACAGTACCTGGTATTAAAGTGGGATTTGTTTTATAAAAAATTTCCAATAAAATGTTTATAGCTCCCGGTATTACAGTTGGATATTTAAGACACTCAAACTGTATATATATTTTTAATTAAAAAAAATTTTTTTACAGCTCCTGGTTGTCAGGGTTGGTTGAAGAAGAGGAGGAGTGCCGCACAGGAGATGAGGGTTAGAGACAGACTTTACTTCAAACATTAACCATACACAACATCAACAATAACCGACTATGGACAGAACAGAATGAGGAGTATAAATACACAAGGTAAAGGAGGGCACTAGTTAGACACAGGCAGAGGTGGAAAGTAACGAATTACAATTACTCGCGTTACTGTAATTGAGTAGCTTTTCTGTGTACTTCTACTTTTTTAAGTAGTTTTAAAAATCTGTAATTTTACTTTTACTGAAGTACATTTTGATTAAAGTATTGTACTTCGCTACATTTTAAACCACATCCGTTACTGAGTAAAAATAAATCATTAATGCAAAGAGGGGAGGAAAAAAAACGCGATCCGGAAATGACTAATATTGAATAGAGGGCGCGGGGCGCGGGAGAGAACATGTGCGCAAATATCAGATGGAGACGAACAAGACAGACGTCAGTGACGCAGACTCAGGTGAAAGCAAAACGCCGTCGTGAACTCCTGGCTAGTATGGAAATACTTTGGATATAGAAAAAAATTATGTGGTTTTGTCCCGGAGGATATCAAATGTGCACAAAAGGTGGATGCAAATGAAGAAACAAATAGAACATGTTCGGGGCACACATCCCTCTGTGCAAATAAAGGTATGTTTATAACTTAGGCTGATTGATTTCTGTGACGCAGAGCGAATCCCGGAATCCAGTCATGAACATTAACTTTACATTATAACGTAGAATTGGTGTAATACACGCAAACTGGTGGATGAACGAAAAACTCAAAAGTACACTGTAAAAAATGAATCATGGGTCTTGTAATTTTCATTAAAAATAATAATGTGATAATTAAATATAATGGGTACATTTCATTATTGAAATTGTGGTTTTGTGTTTGATAGAATATATTAAGAAGATTTCACTAATAAAACCAAGAGATAGGTTTTCCTCTTTTATTTAAGAAAATGTGTGCAATTTTTAGGCTTAATTTGAGCAAAATAAACTAATAAAATTAAGAAAAAATTTACCTATTTTATTTTAAGAGAAGTGGTTCAATTATGCGGTTAGAGACACCATTTGAAATTGAACGGCAGTGATCAGAAGACATTTTTGGCGGAGGGGTCGAACGTCAATCACATAAGAGGTAAGTTTAGTTATGCTTCTCATTATTTCTTAAAGCTCTTTCATAGAACAGTTATGTTTTCACTCTTGTTCAGTAGCATAGCTGAGGTTGTCGCATATTTTAGTTGTGTCATGCCGATGCCTATAAGGCAAAATAGATGAGATGAGTTGTCTTAAATCAACGAAAACAAATTATATGACTTGCGAAACTGTGAACGATTGTCTTATCTCCAGTGTGTACAACACCACCACATGCTTGTGCTGGGGCTAGAATATTGATTGCTAAAATAAATCGTCGTCAATGTGCTAACATTATATTCTCCATAGGCCATCGGTAAGCTTGATATTGGGAAGAAGATTAATAGATGTAACTTTTTAAAACTTCAAATTACGTCTTTCAAAATATAATAATGTATGACAATTTAAAATTAATCTTCTAGAAAAGAGTATTAATAATTAAAAAATATATAATAATACAAATGGCACGATGTACCAGATTACAGAATATTTATCGTAACTGCAGTTTACAAATTTAATCTGTAGCATTGCGATTTATAAATTAATTCATTTGAAATATAACTTTGTCAGACATGTTTTAGCTGCATTGTGTTTCTAAACCCCAACAAGGTCAATTTAATTTGTTATTAAAAATACATTTTATGTAAAATAATTTCTAAAACATTTATAAGACTTTTTTTGTATTTATTTATGATTGTAATTACAAATTGAAGCAAACCGAAATGTTAAAATGAGACCACAATTAGCCTTCTAGCCCAAAGGCTTAATTAACTAACTTATATTTTTTTAATTTGGTAGGCGATACATTTGTTTTAAAGGGCAGTGCAGGTTAACAGATTATTGTAATGATGTTTGAGGTGAAAATATCTGAACTGAAATTAATTATTACTTTTAAAAATGTTGCAGTTAAAAAGTTTAATTATTGTACATTACACTGACATTTTACACTTGTTTAAAGAAGTGTAAGCTTTATATAAATTCTGTATTGAATGTATCACTTGCAGAGGAGGACTACTAGGCCGGACTTTAAAGGAGAAAACTGAACCCATGATGCAGGTAAGTTACTTTCATAACATCAATTATTATTATAAAAAAATACAAATAATTTGGGTGACACTAATTTACAAACGTTTGTCACATCAGAATCCTGATAAAAACATCGACATGATGAGAGACGTTGTCCTCCGTTGCTTGATTTTTTTTATCTGGGTGAAAAAGAGGATGACCTCATCCAAGAGTACAATGTAAGTGACTACAATTATTCTATATATTTATGGTGTTTTGAGAAATGTATTTGTACATTGTTTTTATATTAAAAAATAAATAAATAGAAATGCAACTTAAACAATATTTTTTTTCAATAAAATTATATAAAGCTAATGTGAATATATTTAACACAAAATAAAAAAAATTTTGTCAGCCACTATATGAAAAAAGGTAACACTTTATTTTGAAGGTCCACTTTAGACATTATACTGACTATGAGTAACTGCAACTACATGTTAACTAATCTATTAACCCTAACCTAGCAGTCTACTAATACTCTGAGTTAGTTGACATGTAGTTACGTACAGGTAGTAGAATGTCTATTGTGGACCATCAAAATGTAACCCTCCCCCTACAATAGTGTCACTAAATGTAATTTTTTTTCATTTCTTTTTTTCTCTGAAAACACCCTCTGACATTGCTGAAACTGTACTTATGTTATTGTGGCAGTCTTTGTGGTCCACTGAAACAATATTTTTATGTGTCAGTGATTACAAAGAAAATAAACTATAATGGTTTGTTTGTAGATGTCTTTTTAAGTTGTTATAAGAATTTATTTTTTGAAAGTGTTTGTTTTACACCGTACACAAATCAACTTTATAATTATGGACAGACTTATAATGAGATGGACAAGATTAGAATACTTATTTAATGTTTATTTTACAGTGTGACAATGGAGATATCCTGCAGCACATAATGAAAATTGCCATCTGCAAGAGGGATTATCAGGAGGATTTCAGCATCATCTTTGAGGGGGTGCAAGTCATGGCTGGCTTGGAAAATCTGGCAAGAGCCTGTGCTGTTCTTCTTGGACTCACATATGCACTTAACCTCACCTACCTGAAAGAACTTAGGCACACTTTTGAGGCCTTTCAGAAGCTCTTCTTGGAACTGGATGTTTGCAAGTTTTCACCAAAAATACTAACACTTAAAAACAAACTCATGACTTAGATTGAGACAATGCATTATTACCAAGTTCTGGTGAAAAGTAAACCGCATTGATTGATGAACATTTAATATTGTTCTACATACAAGCTTTCAGCAAGTAGCAAGACTTTTTAAAACATTTCTTGAGTTATTCTCAAGTTTTAGTCCATAATGTGACTTTTCTAACAGAAAAATGTTGCATACAAATGTGTATGCACAAGTTGTTTAACAAAATGATCTTTCTCATGGAAAATGTTGTCATTTTTTAATTTTATTTTCATATCTTAAAACTGCTGACTTACATTTTATACAGATTTGTTTTGTGCAAAAAGAAAGAAAGATTAAAAGCATGTTTTATAAAAAAAAGTGCATTATGTATTCATTATTATCTAAACCTGAAAAAAGCAGTAAATGTTGTAATTAAGTAAATTTCATTCATACAAATGAGTAAATTCTGCTTGATTTATTTGTGAGACAACTTAAATTAAGAAAGCACATTCCACTAATAATATTAAATTCATCATGTGCCATAGACTAAATAATTTATGAATTTTTACTTAATTTATTTGGGTAAACTTCACAAAAAAAAAACAACCTTAAAATCTACTCAAATATAATACGTGTAATATTGTTACCATAATTTTTTTAAGCAGATAGCATGTAATATTTTTTACAGTGTAGAGCTGTAGGCCTTAGAAATAAATCAAATCGCGACATGGTCTGTGAACATTAAAGCACAAAACATTGCTATATGAATATATGATCTGCTTGTTCTCTCTCTGTGAATGAGCTGCTCCGTCTACTACATATTGACATATTCGATTTAATTTACGAATTAATGATAAAAATAAGTTGTTAATCTAATTCATAATAATTTATTGAATTTAGTTTATTAGACATGTTTTATTGAAATTGTAATAAACAAAATAAACAAATGGTTTTAAGTTTGTTATAATAAAGCATTTGTTCAACCAAATAAAAAAAAGACCAATCTTCTTCATTCATTTAACATCATTTTAACAAGTGATAATAACCATCATTGAATAATAGGTACAGTAAATGTTTAATTGATGTTTTCTGAGACAGTTGTCATATCGTGAAAATCTCATCTTATCACAACCCTACAGGGGAGAGTCCCCCACCCCCACTGTTAAAAAAGTAACTAAGTAACTTTTACTCTGAGTACATTTTAAATGAGCTACTTTTTACTTTTAATTGAGTAAATTGTTAGACCAGTAATTTTACTTGTACTTAAGTAAAATTTCATTGAAGTAACAGTACTTTTACTTGAGTAGAATATTTTGTTACTCTTTCCACCTCTGGACACAGGTGGGGATGATAAACTAATCAGAGACAAACGAGCACAGCTGAAGATCAGAACATAATTATGACATTACACCTCCCTCGAAAAAACGTGTCCTCGCACCATGAAGAAGAAGAAGATAATCCCTAAAAATGGGCACAGTTCTGGAGCGTCGACCGCCGGAGGCCGACCTAGATTGCCAAGGGAGCCCAGCAGAGCCGGGAACTCCACCTCTACCTGAGCTGGTGGCAGGAAAGACAGATCTGTGTCCGCTCCTGGATCTGTGTTGGACTGACTCACCTGCGTCAACTCCGGGGCCTCCTTGTGCTCCCGCTCCCTCCGTGGGGCACTTCGGGATCGCTGGCAATAGGTGAGAGACCGCTGCTCTGGATCATCCAGACCAGGTAGTCCATTTACATTTAATTATTTAGCAGACGCTTTTATCCAAAGCGACTTACAAAAAGGGGAGAGCAATAGAAGCAACGATACAAACAAGATCAACAACCTGCAAAAGCTGTAAGAATTATTTTTTTGGGGACAAACAAACAGAAAATTAAATTGGATAATTAAGTGCTAGTCTTTATTGGTCAGGTGCAATCGGAAAAGGTATGTCTTAAGATGTTTTTTAAAAATGGCTACAGACTCAGCACCACGAATTGAGATCGGCAGCTGATTCCACCAGGTGGGAACAGTCCAGGAAAATGTCCGTGAGAGTGATTTCATGCCCCTTTGGGATCAATCAATCAACTTTATTTATATAGCGCTTTTACAATCACGATTGTGTCAAAGCAGCTTCACAGTGTCAAACAGGATAATATTGCGACAAAATTAGATTTGGCTGTACAGTCGTACTGGAGAAAACAGTGATGTTATCAGCTTATTTTAATTTATCATATAGCGACAATGTTGGCAGATCAGTATTATAGTTTATAGAATTAAATAAGACCTAATTCATACATTTTATTTGTATAATAAGTTGAATAACTTTAATCATATTTTTAGTGTCCCCAACTGAGCAAGCCAAGCCAAAGGCGACAGTGGCAAGGAACCAAAACTCCATCAGGGAATGATGTAGAAAAATAAACCTTGTGAGAAACCAGACTCAGTCGGGGTGCCAGTTCTCCTCTGGCCTATTAACACACCGTGTAAGATCATTATTCTGGCAACCTTACAGGTCAGAAATCATATTAGATTGGAATATTCAAAATTTCAGGGTATCACGGAAGAGACGGATTTATTTAGGATGGGGCGTCGATTACACAAGAGTATGAATACATGAAAGATCGGAATTATTGCGCCGGAGATTGGTTTTGAGCATGTCGTGCAAGTGAGGCAAATTCGGAGGAGACACCATTTGACACGGCTCAGCAGACACTCCAGGATGCGTTGGTCATGTCCAGGCAGGTCCACCATCCGATCCGGACAGGGCCCAGATCCGGGATAAACCTCTGGATAAACAGAGAGACTAACATTAGCATAGATGCCACTCTTTTTATGATGTAACGAGTACATCAGGTGTTATGGGAAGTGTTCCTGGTTCCGGCTGACCTAGTTAATGCAGCCTAACAATCAGTCAATTGATTTGAATAATGAAAGTTAAAAATGTTCTATGTGTATGCCATAGTAAAGAGATGTGATT
The DNA here is from genome assembly GCF_024679245.1 of Pseudorasbora parva. NCBI lineage: Eukaryota > Metazoa > Chordata > Actinopteri > Cypriniformes > Gobionidae > Pseudorasbora > Pseudorasbora parva. The sequence goes on from NC_090179.1 coordinate 8,415,334, forward strand.
TTAGTCTAGATTTAAAATGACAGAGTGTGTCTGCTTCCCGAACAATGCTAAGAAGACTATTCCAGAGTTTAGGAGCTAAATAGGAAAATGATCGACCGCCTGCAGTTAATTTAGATATTCTAGGTATTATCAACTGGCCAGAGTTTTGAGACCGCAATAGACCTGATGCAGTATAATGTGTAAAGAGCTCGCTTAAGTACCGGGGAGCTAAACTATTTAGTATATTATACAGTGTTGACAGAACTGGACTAATATGATCATACTTCCTTGTTCTAGTAAGAACTCTAGCTTCTGCATTTTGGACTAGCTGGAGTTTGTTTATTAAGCGAGCAGGGCAACCAGCCAGTAGAGCATTACAATAATCTAGCCTTGAGCTCATGAACGCATGTACTAACTGTTCAGCATTTTGCATTGAAAGCATGTGCCATAATTTAGATATTTTAAGATGATAGAATGTGGTTTTACAGATGCTAGAAACGTGGCTTTCAAATGAAAGATTGGTATCAAAGAGCACACCCAGACTCCTCACTGACGACGAGGGCTTGACAGAGCAGTCATCAAGTGTTAGACAGTATTCTCGGTTACTACTTGTGGAGCTTTTCTGTCCAATAATTAAAAATTCAGTTTTATCTGAATTAAGTTGCAGGAAATTACTATTCATCCAATTTTTTATGTAAGCTATGCATTCCGTTAATCTTGTGAATTGGTAGGTTTCGTCAGGGCGTGAGGAAATATATAGCTGAGTATCGTCAGCATAACAATGAAAACTATGCTTCCTAATGATATCTCCCAGTGGTAGCATATACAGGGTGAAAAGCAATGGTCCTAACACTGAGCCTTGCGGTACCCCATACTGAACTTGTGATTGGTGTGACATCTCTTCATTTACTGCTACAAACTGATAACAGTCAGATAAGTACGATTTAAACCATGCCAAAGCAGTTCCACTAACGCCAACATAATTTTCGATTCTATTCAGAAGAATATTGTGATCGATAGTATCAAATACAGCGCTAAGATCGAGTAACACTAATAGAGAGATACAACCACAATCAGATGATAAGAGTAAATCATTTGTAACTCTAATTAGAGCAGTCTCAGTACTATGATACGGTCTAAATTCTGACTGGAAATCCTCACATATACCATTTCTTTCTAAAAAGGAACAAAATTGTGAAGACACGGCCTTTTCTAGTATTTTTGATAGAAATGGTAGATTCGAGATTGGCCTGTAATTGACTAATTCTTTAGGATCAAGTTGCGTTTTTTTAATAAGTGGTTTAATTATAGCCAACTTAAAAGTTTTCGGTACATATACTAATGTCAAAGATGAATTACATTTACATTTTACATTTAATCATTTAGCAGACGCTTTTATCCAAAGCGACCTACAAAAAAGGGGAGAGCAATAAAAGCAACGAAACAGACAAGGCCAACAACCTGTAAGAGCTGTAAGAAATCTCAATTAATTAGCACAGTACACAATTTTTTTTTTTTTTTTTTTTTTTTATAGACATCTACAACAAAAACTCACGTACGCAAAATACAGAACACTGGATTTTGATAGTTATGATAACTATGTAACATACCCGCCTGAAGGCACAAATCCGGATGAGAGACGTAGATATGATCCAGGAGTGTGCGCTTTTTGGTCGTTGCTGTGGTGATCAGTAAGTGCTATTCTGTATTGGTCAAGTGCAATTGGAAAAGATGTGTCTTAAGATGTTTTTTAAAAATGGCTACAGACTCGGCGGCACGAATTGAGATCGGCAGGTCATTCCACCAGGTGGGAACGGTCCAGGAAAATGTCTGTGAGAGCGATTTCATGCCTCTTTGGGATGGAACCACGAGGCGCCGCTCACTCGCAGAACGCAAGCTTCTGGAGGGTGTGTAAGTCTGAACAAGTGAGTTTAGATATATTGGTGCAGAGCCAGTGGTTGTTTTGTAGGCGATAACTAATGCCTTGAATTTGATGCGAGCAGCCATTGTTGAGAAAACAAGTAATTGAGTTTAAGATGATGCTCTTTCATCCAGTCAGTAATGTCTGTCAGACAGGCAGCGATACGAACACTGACTGTAGGATCATCTGGTTGAAATGAGAAGTAGAGTTGAGTGTCATCAGCATAGCAGTGATAGGAGAAGCTGTGTTTCTGAATGACAGAGCCTAATGATGACATGTAGATGGAGAAGAGAAGTGGTCCAAGGACTGAGCCCTGGGAAACCCCAGTAGCTAGATGATGTGACTTAGACACTACACCTCTCCATGACACCCTGTAGGACCTACCAGAGAGGTAAGACCTGAACCACTGGAGAGCAGTTCCTGAGATCCCCGTCTTCTTAAGTGTTGACAGGAGGATCTGGTGGTTAACTGTGTCAAAAGCAGCAGACAGATCCAGCAGAATGAGCACTGAGGATTTGGAAGCTGCTTTTGCCAGTCTCAGTGCCTCAGTTACCGAGAGCAAGGCAGTCTCAGTCGAATGGCCGCTTTTGAAGCCGCATTGGTTGTTGTCTAGGAGGTTGTCCCGTTTAAGAAACATAGAGAGTTGATTGAACACAACTCGCTCAAGTGTCTTTGCAATGAAAGGCAGAAGGGATACCGGTCGGTAGTTTTCTAAAAGTGCTGGATTCAGAGAGGGTTTCTTAAGCAGTGGGTTTCCCCGAGCCTGCTTAAATGATGTGGGAAAGGTTCCCGTGTGAAGAGAAGTGTTGACAATGTGAGTGAGTGCAGGAGTGATTGAAGAAGAAATGGCCTGAAGGAGGTGAGTGGGTATTAGATCAAGTGGACAGGTAGTAGGGTGATTGGAAAGGATGAGTTTAGAAATATCTGCCTCGGAGAGCGGAGAGAAGGATGGAAGTGTGTTCATGTTAGTTGTTGAGATGTGCGAGTCAGTTTGTGATGAGGAGAACTGTTTGCTGATGAGAGATGTTTTGTTTGTGAAAAAGAGTTGATGAAGGAGGGGGAGGAGGAGGACAAAGGAGAGAGGAGAATGTTTTAAAGAGTTTGCGAGAGTCAGAGCAATTGTTGATTTTGTTGTGGTAGTATGTTGTTTTAGCAGTGGAGACATTTGTAGAGAAAGAAGAGAGAATAGACTGATACAAGGTAAGGTCAGTATAGTTTTTAGATTTCTGCCATTTCCTCTCTGCCGCCTTGAGTCCAGAGCGATGTTCACGGAGAACATCAGACAGCCAGGGGGCAGATGGGGTGGGCCGGGCTGGTCTGGATGAAAGGGGGCAAAAACTGTCTAAGGAGGATGTTAGAGTGGAGCAAAAAGTGTCGGTAGCACTGTTAGTGTCCAGTGCTGAGAACTGAGCAGGTGGAGGGAGTGAAGATGAAGGATAGGCGAGAGGGAGAGAGTGAGCGTAGATTACGCCGAAAGGTAATCTGTGTAGGAGTACGTGTTGTATCAGGAGTCAGTATGAGGTTAAGAGTGATGAGAAAGTGGTCTGAGGTGTGTAATGGAGTAAATAAAGTGTTGTCCGTGGAGCAGTTGCGTGTGTAGACAAGGTCTAATTGGTTACCTGATCTGTGAGTAACCGTAGTAGATACTAACTTAAGGTCAAATGAAGTCAGTAGAGTGCTGAAGTCTGCGGCTAGGTGTTTATCAAGATGGATGTTGAAGTCACCAAGCAGAATCAGTGGAAAGCCATCCTCAGGGAAGCTGGAAAGTAACACATCCAACTCCTCCACAAAGTTACCGAGGTGACCTGGAGAACGATAGACCACTACCACATGGATTTTAACAGGGTGAGTAATAGTGATTGAGTGCGATTCAAATGAACTGGCCGGTAGAGATGGTAATGGATCAAATTTCCAATCATTTGAGATAAGCAAACCAGTACCCCCACCCCTCCCAATAGGCCGAGGAGTGTGTGAAAAAGTTAAATTAATGATATTAAGCAGAGGATCTATGACCTCTGGAAGTATCTCTTTAAATAGCCTAGTCGGTATAGGGTCAAGCATACATGTTTTTGATTTTGATGATTTAACAAGTTTAGCCAATTCTTCTCCTCCTATAGTAGTGAATGAGTGTAATTTTTCCTCAGTGACACTACAATGCTCTGTCTGAAGTTATACTGTAATAGATGGCTGCATGGTTATAATTTTATTCCTAATATTATCAATCTTACTAGTAAAGAAGTTCATAAAGTCATTACTGCTGTGTTGTTTACAAACGTCAGAAGCTGAAGCTTTATTTTTTGATAATTTAGCCACTGTATCAAATAAATACTTAGGGTTGTGTTTGTTTTCTTCTAAAAGAGTTGAGAAATAAGCAGATCTAGCAGTTTTTATGGCCTTTCTATATGCCATCATGCTCTCTTTCCACATATTGCGAAAAACCTCCAGTTTTGTTTTCTTCCAGCTGCGCTCCATTTTTCTGGCTGCTGTTTTAAGGGCCCGAGTGTGCTCGTTGTACCACGGCGTTGGATTATTTGCTTTAATCTTCTTTAAGCGCTGGGGAGCAACTATGTCTAAAGTGCTAGTAAAGAGAGAGTCAATAGTTTCTGTTGCAGCATCAAGTTCCTCTTGGCTATCTGTAATGCTGAGGAGATGGAACTGAGGAGGAAGATTATGTACAAAGCAATCTTTAGTCGCAGCTGTTATCGTGCTGCCATATTTGAAGCGAGGGGATGGCTTTGCAGCCTTAGGTAAATTAAGTATACATGATATAAGGTAATGATCTGAGATGTCATCGCTCTGCTGCAGAATTTTAACAGTATCAACATTTATTCCATGTGACATTATTAGATCTAAAGTATGATTAAGGCGATGAGTGGGTCCCGATACGCGTTGTCTAACTCCAATAGAGTTTAGAATGTCTCCAAATGCCAATCCCAATGCGTCTTTTTCATTGTCTACGTGGGTATTAAAATCCCCAACAATTAGTACTTTATCTACAGCTAATACTAACTCCGACACAAAACCAGCAAATTCTTTGATAAAGTCTGTATTGTGCCCTGGTGGCCTGTATACAGTAGCCAACACAAATGTCCAACGGGATTTATCATTTACACTACACAGCGTTACATAAAGCACCAAAACTTCAAAGGAATTATATTTGAAACTAGACTTCTGAGTAACACTGAAAATATTATTATAAATTACAGCAACACCTCCCACTTTACCTTTCAGACGTCGCTCATGTTTGTAACAATAATCTCGTGGGTGCACTAGGTTTTAGCCAGGTTTCTGTCAAACACAGCACATCTAAGTTATGATCTATAATCATATCATGACAACAAGCGTTTTTGGCGAAAGGGATCGAATATTCAGCAACCCAAGCTTTATCAATTGTTCATCCGTATTATATCTGTTGTTTATTTGTTGGACATCAATTACATTTTTACTGTTGAATGGTTTTGATGGTTTTTTGTATTTACTAATTCGGGGAACAGACACAGTCTCTATATGATAATATCTAGGTGAAAGAGTCTCTATGTGCTGAGATTTAGCTAACTTTGGTGACGTGAGACAGCTAGCAGACGGTTGGTTTAGCCAGTTTGTCTGCTTCCTGACCTGGGCCCCAGTGAGTCAAGGTTTAGCTTTAAGACTATGTGCCAAATTACTAGAGAGAAGAGCAGCACCAGCTCAGGAGGGATGAATGCTGTCTATCTTCAACAGGTCAGGTCTGCCCCAAAAACTTTTCCAATTGTCTATGAAACCTATGTTATTTTGCAGACACCACTTAGACAACCAGCCATTGAGTGATGATAATCTGCTAACTATTTCTTCACTCCTTTTCGCAGGGAGGGGACCAGAGGAAAATATGACCTTTGACATCGTACTTGCGAGTTTACACACCTCTTTAATGTTAATTTTGGTGATCTCCGACTGGCGAAGTCGAACATCATTAGTGCCAACGTGAATAATAATCTTAGAGAATTTACGATTAGCTTTAGCCAGCACTTTTAAATTTGCTTTGATGTCAGGCGCTCTGGCTCCCGGTAAACATGTGACTATGGTGGCTGGTGTCTCTATTTTCACATTCCATGTAATAGAATCGCCAATTTCGGCACTTTCAACAGGATCCTCAGTGGGTGCGTCACTGAGTGGTGAGAACCTCTTTGATTTTCTAATCGGAACGGAAGAGTGTTTTTTTGATCCGCGACTATGCTTTCTCATCGTCACCCAGCCCTGCTGCGCGGGCTCAGCCGGAAGTGTTCACTAAGCTAGTCGGATCCAAAGCAGTATCTAAAGCTGTTACATTCTCACTACTCTCACATAAAGCTTGGATGCGTGTCTCTAAATCTGAAATCTTCTCCGTCAGCCTGATTAATTCCTTACATTTATCACATGTGAAGCCCTGTTCGCCAACGGAGATAGATATGCTAAACATGTAGCATGCAGTGCAAGTGACAATGACAGGAGAAGAAGACATGGCTTACCGTATTTGTTGATGAATACAAAACTTACCACAGTTGTCTGATGGAGTCTTTTTAATAATCCAACTCACCACAGTTGTCTAAAGAACTCAGAAAACAGGAGACCCGGATGCTGGGATGGAAAGCTACCAGGCTAGCGAAAAGCTAACGTTTGGTAGTGATTTAGATTAAAAGCTAGTAATGTCAAATTTAAATTGATAGGCTATATTAAACACTATATGGTGAGTAGTAATGTCAAATTTAAATTGATAGGCTATATTAAACACTATATGGTGATGAGTAAGTTATATTTAGCAGTGTAAATAACAGAAAATATATCAAATAGAGATTCAAACACAGCTATACAGAGCTACAAACACTGAGGCAGCAGCAGCAGGCAGGCAGACAGGAGCAGTCGATCAGGAACAATCAATCAGCCAGGAGCAATCCTCAGCCAGGAGCAATCCAATTCACACGCAGAACGCTTCTGGAGAGTGTGTAAGTCTGAACAAGCGATTCTAGGTATATTGGTGCAGAGCGCCAGTGGTTGCTTTGTTGGCGAGAACCAGTGCCTTGAATTTGATGCGAGGGGCCATTGGCAATCAGTTCACTATTAAACCCTTGCAACTAATCCAGAATGCAGCGGCAAGCGTGGTCTTTAACAAGCCGAAAAGAGGCGTGACATGCTCTCTCATCGGCTCGTTAAAGACCATGCTCACCGCTGCATTCTGGATTAGTTGCAAGGGTTTGATAGTGCATGCTGGAAGGCCAAGTAGAAGAGCATTACAATAGTCCAGTCTGGACTATTGTAGAAGAGCTTGGACCAGGAGTTGTGCAGCCTGTTCTGATAGGAAGGGTCTAATCTTTCTAATGTTGTATAAGGCAAATCTGCAGGGCTAATGTTGCAGTAATGTGGTCAGTGAAGTTTAAATGGTCATCAATCACAACTCCAAGGATCCTGGCTGTCCTGGATGGAGTTATGGTTGATGAACCGAGCTGAATGGAGAAATTTTGATGAAGTGCTGGGTTGGTTGAGAAAACAAGTAATTCTGTATTTGCAAGACATTTTCTAAGACCATGTCTGGATTGTTTTTTATCACATAAGTTTGTTGGCCTGAAGACACGTTTGCAATCTTTTGTCTAATGTCTGGCGAGGAGAACAGCTTAATTAATGCCACAATGTGCTCACACTACCACATTGTCAGTCCCCTTAATGTGCCGGATGTCAAGTGCTACACTTCAAAACAGTGCAAAGCCCAAATCAAAGCTAATGCCTCCCTTTTAACCACAGAATAATTCAGCTGATATGAATTAAACTTTTTTGAGAAGTAGCTAACTGGACGGTGAATTCAACAGGCTGTAACAATACTGCTCCAGCACCTACATTGCTAGCATCTACACACAATTTAAAAGAACAATCAAAATGAGGCGCTGCCAGCACAGGAGTGGAAGTGAGCAATGATTTAGCTGCCTCAAAAGCCTCCTGACAGGCAGAAGTCCAAACAAAAGCTACTTTTGCTTTCAACAAATCAGTTAGTGGGGCTACCACGGTAGAGAAATTCCTGCAAAATCCCAGTTAGTAACCCACTAACCCCAAGAAATGCATTAATTCTTTCTTAGTAGTAGGAGATGGAAACTGATCAATGGCCTCAACCTTGGCCCGAACGTGTCACATGCATCCTTGTCCTACCACCTTACCTAAGTAAGTCACAGTGGCTTTGGCAAACTCGCATTTAGCCAAATTTACGGTCAAGCCAACCTCTTCAAAATGAGAAAACAGGTCTGCAATATGCTTCAAGTGCTGCTCCCATGAATCACTGAAAACTACTACGTCATCTAAATAGACGGCCACTCCCTCCAACCCAGAAACAACCCTATTCATAAGTCGCTGAAAGGTTGCAGGTGCATTTCTGAGGCCAAAACTCATCACGTTATAAGAGAATAATCCCCCGGATGTAATACAAGTGGAAATCTCTTGAGCTCTTTTGGTCAGTGGAACTTGCCAATAGCCTTTAAGCAGATTGAACTTACAAATTTCGCCGACCCAACCCAATCAACACAATCATCAATATGAGGCAGTGGAAATTAGTCTAGTTTTGTTACTCTATTTATTTTACGATAGTCGGTGCAAAACCGATAGGTTCCGTCCGATTTATTTACAAGCAAGCAGGGAGATGACCAACTAGAAAATGAAGGCCGTGCAATATCATGAGCGAGCATATACTGAACTTCTGCATTAAGATGTAAGAGTTTATTTGGAGATACCCGCTAAAAATTCTGGCGATTGGGCTCAGAATCCCCGACATCAATATCGTGCTCCAACCAATGTGTGCGCGAAGGTACGTCACTAAATAAGGAGACATGATGATTAATAATGTCAATCAAATCACATTTATCATCAGGCAAATGGGCCAACATTTTATGCAACTTTTTTAGAGTCTCTGAATTCTTTAGACAACCTAAGAGTACTGTATCCTCTGGAAAAGAAACCCCTTCATCTATTCCCTCTCCCATAAGAATAGGCGAAAATCTCAGTTACTAATGCAGGTTTTACCTCATCGTCTAACATCCTATGAGAACGGCAATAATAGGGCTTCAACAAATTAACATGACACAACTGGTTGGACTTCCTTCTCTCTGGAGTGGCAATCAAATAATTTAAGTCAGTAACCTGTTTCTCTATTAAATACGGACCTGTAAACTGAGCTTGAAAAGGCGAGCCTTCCACTGGTAACAGAGCCAACACCTGATCACCAGGCATAAATTTGCGTTCCTCTGTTCATCGATCAAAAAGAGTCTTCATACGCTTTTGCGAAGAATGCAATTGTTCTTTTGCTACCTTACCTGCTTCATACAGTCTACGCTTAAAATCATTCACCTAACTAATCAAATTTTTAGGTGGTGCACTCTCAATCCACTGGTCTCGAAATACAGCCAACGGTCTCCGAGCGGTGTGTCCGAACACCAAGTCATTTGGACTAAACCCAGTACTTTCCTGACATACCTGATAACATCAACCACGGCAATCCTTGTTCCCGATCACCCTCCATCTCTGTAAAATATGAACGCAGCAAAGACTTCAGCGTCTGATGGAAACGCTCCAAAGCCCCCTGGCTTTGGGCATGATACGCACTAGCCTTATTGTGCTTAATGTGCAACAATTTCAAGAGAAGTTAAATTAGAACCTTGATCACTTTGCACAATCTTCGGAATGCCAAAAATGGAAATGAACTGAGTTAAGGCTTTCAACACTGATTTTGCAGTGATCGTACAGAGAGGATATGCTGCAGGGTAATGAGTAGAGGCACACATTACTGCAAGCAAATAAATGCTACCCGACTTCGATCTAGGTAACGGGCCTACACAATCAATAATCAGGTGCTCAAATGGCGGACTGACAGCAGGAATAGGACACAATGGGGCAGATTTGATCTTTTGATTTGGTTTGCTGTTAGTTGACAAGTATGACATGTCTTGATATACTGTGACACACCCTTCTTCAATTTCGGCCAAAAAAATGACCAAGGAATCTATAATAGGTCTTTTTTACCCCTAAATGACCTTCCAGTTTATCATGGGAAATCTGCAGTACCAATGAACAATACTTCTCTGAAACTACCACCTGCATGATAGGATCTCCAGCAAAATCTCTACCATGAGGAGTCCATTTCCGCACCAACATTCTGTCCTGCAAATAATAACCATGAGCAACATTCCTTATCTCATCAGGAGACATCACACTCTCAAACAATTGATGGAGAGAAGAATCAAGCTTTTGCTCCAGGATCAATTCTGAAGAGGAAACAGAAAAGTCATCAGGCAAAGAGAATGGTTTGACTATGGCAGAATCAGAGGTTACCCTTGGCTGAGCAGAGGTCATGGAACGAGTTACAGCGCATGCAGTAAACACTTCAGGATAGTTTTTGTGACTCTCGTCAGAACCTGGAATAGGAAAAGATCAAACCACAGAAGGTGAAAAAGTATCAGGCCACACTCTACCCCCTGCCAAATTATTCCCCATGATTATATCCACCCCATCCATGGGCAATGACGGACGTACTCCAATCACAACTTCACCACTCACAAGCTCAGATGACAATGTTACTCTGTGTAAAGGAACAGACAACACATCCAACCCAATTCCTCTAACAAGAACACTAGTACCAGTGTCGCCAAACCCTACTAAATCTTAAGCCATCTCCCCAAAATGCGGTAAAATTTGAGCACAATGGACAAAAAACGTTTCCCTCTCCGTTTCTATCTGAAATACCAGCCTATCTCCAGTGCTGGCAGGCTGCACCCTCACGCAGAAAACGCTCCAGACCCCGAGGGAGACGTAGCGGAAGGCTGGTGAGGTTGAAGGCCTGTTTTCTGCTCTCTCAATCAGCTTACACAACGTTTAATGCCCCAGCTCTTCGCCGTTTTACTTAATGGCACGTTCCGGATATTATCAGCTGCTGTCTGGTCCCTGTGGTCGGCTCAGATGAGGAGCTCCGGCCACGACGTTCTCTCTGGCCATACCCTCGCTGCCAGCGTGGGGTGTGTTTCGACTATCTGCGGCCGCTCGCCCCGATATCTCGGATTGATGTTCCTTCTCCACCTGTTCCTGTCAGCATAGCCTTGGTCAATGCTAGATCGCTAGCTAACAAGACTTTCATCCTGAAGGAATTCTTCGCAGCTCGCGAATTGGACTTTCTATGCGTAACTGAAACTTGGTTGAGTGCCAGTGAGTCCAGTGCTTTCTCTGAACTTTTACCGGCCGACTGCACTTATTTTAACTCTCCGAGGACATCTGGGCGCGGAGGAGGAGTAGCTACTGTCTACAAGAGTAAGTACTCCTGTTCACAGTGCGTGCTGTCAGCTCCTTGTTCTAGTTTTGAATCTAATTTATTTGAATTGGGATCTTCTTCTCCGGTGCTGTGTGCGGTCATTTACAGACCCCCAAAGTACAATAAAAACTTTAATCGTGACTTTTCAAATTTCCTGACAGAAATAATACCAAAGTACGATCAGGTTCTAATTGTAGGGGATTTTAATATACATGTATGTTGTCCTGAAAAACCGTTGGCCAAAGACTTCTTAAATCTCATTGAGTCTTTTAATTTTGTACAATCGGTGTCTACCCCCACGCAGGAGCGGGGACACACACTTAATCTGGTATTAACTTATGGTTTTGCAGTTTTGAATATGGTTGTTTGTGAGGCTTTTTCTGATCATATGCCTGTTATTTTTGACCTTCCTCTTGTCCATCAGTTGGTAAAACCGTGCCTCCCTGCGCGCCACTGCCGTGTTTTTAAACCATCCACTGCTGCTCAGTTCTCTGCTGCTTTTAATCAATACTTAGAGGCTAGCCTAAATACTAAATGCGCTGTGTTCGGAAACAGATTTAGAGGAGTTCTCGTTTTGACTCAACCTGCACTGTAAAAAATTGTGTCGTAAAATAACGGTAATCTACTGGCAGCTGTGGTTCCAGCAATGTACTGTTAATTTACAGCCCTCTACTGTTTATATACAGCTCTCATTTTTTACAGTATTTTACCGTAATAATACCATGAAAGGTAATTTTTAATTTGGAAAACTGATCGCTTCAAACAGTTCTCATTTTAAAACTAATATTTATAGGTGTTTGTATCGTAAAACTTCATTTGAGTCCTTTCACATGTGTAAGGTGTAGTAGTAAAATGATTTAGAAACATGACTTTAACTTCAATCTTTGCGGTTCGTTGTGAGCAATAGCACACACGTATGTGATAAATTACTCAACAAATGGCTCATAACTGTATCAGCAAACACAGTCACTGCTGTTAAATAAAACATCAGGCAGCATATCATCAATGTTTCTCTGCTCATCCTGGACTGAAGCACAGGCTCTACTCTTCACAGCAATGGTAACCCACAAAACTAATGAATTCAAATAAAAGATCTCTTCTATATCATCTTGTGCAACAACACATAAACACAGGTCATTTTAATATTTACTCTCCTTATCAGTTACTGACTTTGCACAACTTTTTTCTATTAATTTGCACTAATATTTCAGTGAAAATATCTTGATTCATCTGGTAAATCTGACTGTTACGTTTTACAGTATATTACTGTTTTTCCTTGATTTAACGGTAATCTACTGGCAGCTCTGGTTCCAGTAAAGTGCCGTTTTTTTACAGTACTTTTCCGTAAATTAATTTACAGTTTCTTACTGTTAATTTACGGTTCCCTCTGTGGGTTTTTTCATCTAACCCCTTTAACCCTTTTAACCCCACAGCAAAATCTTCAGTTTTAAATGAACACTGAAGAGTGTACACACTACAGAGTGTTAGAGTAATTGAAGCATTGAGGAAGTTCATGAGATAATTAAGAGATTAATTAAGTGATAACTGAGAACACCTGTTAACAAGAATCACTGAAGGACAGAGAAACACAAGAACTACAACTGACTTCAGCCACAGCTTTAGATGAAATCAACTGAAGATAAAAGAAGACATTAAATCTCTGAAGATCTCAGCAGAGGATTGAACAACTCCACAAACAGCATGACCAGCTTCACACATTACTAACCAGACTGACTTTATTTCTGTCAGACGACTACAGAAGCTCTTATTGAGAATTATCAGATCTTTAGGTGTTGATGTTTAATAGAAAATATTTGGTCACCATTATCGTGATCAGTGTTTGCTTCAGTGGGGCTCTTGGCCCTTGACTTTGTAATGATAGTTATTCTTTGTCTGCTATAACTGTGTGTTTCTTAAACACATTTATTGTAGCGAAAAAAGCCAAAATAAAAAAAAGGTCAGAAATGATTGACTATGTTTTGCTATAATTGTAATAGGATGTTTAGTTTGTTAATCTTGTCCAGTGTTTTTCCCTAAACAAACCCATTCTTTTAAAAACACATATCAACTCTTATTTTACGTTATTAAACTGGGACCCTTCTGTGATTATCAACCACTGATTAGGAATTAGTTATGAATGATTTATAAAGTCATGATTTTAACAAATTGTTTGCTCTCTGCTGTCATTTAGACTCGCATAGACTTGAAGAATCAGCATATGAATCTCAACAATGGTGACAATCAATAAAAAAAATGAACAGATCAACTCTGAACATCACAAAACACTACTTAAAGTCAACACAACAACAGCACCAAAAATAAAGGCAAATAGTAAGAATTAAAGAAAATTACCAGGCTATTTAGCAGCATAATTTATTCGTGCCGCAATGCATGCTGGGAGTTTTGAGTGTCACCACGGCTGAGATTCATAATCCGATTCTTGATGTCTGTGTGAGTCAGATTGATTCAGATGTTTTGACCACAAGCTGTTCCCATGCTCTTCAAATTATCTGGTTGTTGCAATACTGATGTTATAAAATTATAGGGTCCAAGTTTTACAAAAAATTAAGCATCAGCTATATGTTTATAGATAAGATTAGTAAATTATTGGTGAATTAAACCATTATTAAATAGTCAACATAACCAACTCATGTTTTTGTCTCAGCTTTGCTTGCTATAACAAATGTATTGAAAACACACCATTACAGCAGCGAGAGAAAAACTAATGTTATTGTGTCGCTGTTCAAGAGCCCAACTAAAGCAAACACTGATCACCATAATGGTAACGTCAGAAGAACCAATCAAACATCATCTGATAATTCTTAATAAGAGCTTCTGTAGTCGTCTGACAGAAATAAAGTCAGTCTGGTTAGTAATGTGTGAAGCTGGTAATGCTGTTTGTGGAGTTGTTTAATCCTCTGCTGAGATCTTCAGAGATTTAATGTCTTCTTTTATCTTCAGTTGATGAAATCATGTTTCTCTTTCCTTCAGTGATAACAGCAGGTGTTCATCAGTGTCTGAATTCACTCTCTTCTTTCTTCTCTCTCTGTCGAGTGGTCTATATCAGTGAACTAGTGTAGGGAATAGTGAATAAGGGAATAGAGAATGATTTTGAACACAGCCTCTGAGTGTCGACTTTAAGCGTGTTAATTCACAGTATATTACTGTTGGCTATTTTCTCGAAAATGACAAATATTACCCAGAATGCATTGTTTTCTACAGTATATTACTGTTTTAATGGAAAACAGCATTTTACTGTCAAAATGTGGCCGTTTTTTTACAGCATTTTTTTACAGTGTGTATATCACTATTAGATTCTGTGGCTCCGCTAAAAAACAGACTTTCCAAACCTAGATCTGAGCCTTGGTTGAATGACGCTACGCGTACTGTTAGGCGAGTGTATCAGAAAACTGTTAGATCTGCTAAGATGAAGCACTTGTCTGATATTATTGTGTTGAATTGTCATAAGCCTCATGTCCTTTTTAAAACTGTAAACTCTGTGCTTAATGTCCCACCACCAGTTGGGCTGGAAGCCTCAAGTGAAGTGTGTGAAAACTTACTGAGCTTTTTTACAAATAGGGTTGAGAATATTAGAGCCTGTATTAGTACAGCATCAAGAGACCCTTCCATATATGTCACATGCTCAGCTGTTTTTGAGCAGTTTGAGCCTGTGACTCTCCCTTTTTTAAAAGAAATAATCAGTCATATAAAACCAGCTGGCTCTCCAAATGATCCCATCCCTCCACGTCTTTTTAAAGAGGTGTTTCCTACTCTGGGACCTTATGTGCTTGACATTATAAATGGCAGCATCGGGCATGGTATTGTACCTTCTAGTTTTAAACATGCAGTGGTGCAACCACTAATTAAGAAACCTGGTCTGGACCCTACTGAGTTCTCAAACTTTCGTCCAATTTCTAAGCTTCCTTTTTGTCTAAAGTTTTAGAAAAGATTATTTTTTCCCAGGTGAAATCATTCCTTGATGAACATGATATTTTAGAGTTATTTCAGTCAGGGTTTAAGAACCTTCACAGTACCGAGTCGGCACTGTTGAGGGTTTTTAATGACATTTTTATTGCGGCAGATACTGGCCACTGTGTCGTCTTGGTACTGTTGGACCTGTCAGCTGCCTTTGACACAGTGGACCATGGTATTCTTCTCTCTCGCTTAGAAAACTGGGTGGGCATCCGAGGTTCAGCCTTACAGTGGTTCAGATCGTTTTTAGCCAACAGAAGTTTGTGTGTCACTATTGGTGACTCTGTGTCGTCTTCGGCTCCTTTTACATGTGGGGTTCCTCAGGGGTCGATTCTGGGGCCTCTTCTTTTTTCTTTATATATGCTGCCACTTAGATCAATTCTTCGTACTTATGGCATTTCATTCCATTTATACGCTGACGACAGTCAAATTTATATCCCTTTGCACCGTGAAAAAGCCTTTTGTGCTCTTAAACTATTAGAGTGCATTGATGACATTAAAAATTGGATGTCCTTGAACTTTTTGCATTTTAATGCAAAGAAAACTGAAGTCTTGATAGTTGGGCCAAGTGACAATTGTAAAATTCCGCCGGTGGACCTTGGTTATTTGACTGCATCCATAAAACCGATAGTAACGAATTTAGGAGTGAAGATGGATCAGGATTTAAATATGGACACACAAATTAAAGCAGTCGTCAAAACCAGCTTCTTTCAGTTGAGGCAGTTAGCTAAGGTAAAGTCTGTCCTTTCCAAGCAAAACTTTGAGATATTGATGCATGCCTTTGTTACGTCACGACTAGATTACTGTAATGCACTTTATGCAGGGATTAGTCAGTCTTCACTGTCTCGCCTGCAGTTAGTGCAAAATTTTCGTGTTGATTTTAAAATTCTTTTATTTGTTTTTAAGAGCCTGAATGGTCTCGCTCCACGGTATCTGTCTGACCTTCTTCAGCCTCATGCACCGTCCCGCTCCCTTAGATCGGCAAATCAATCTATGCTCATTGTCCCTAAGACAAAGAGAAAGCGAAGAGGTGACCGTGCTTTTTCAGTCGCTGGCCCCAAATTATGGAATGAGTTGCCACTTCATATCAAGCGGGCTGACTCACTTCTAGTTTTTAAATCTCTTCTTAAAACACATTATTTTTCTTTGGCCTTTAACACAGTTTGAGATGACTTTTATTGTGACGGCCCTTTTATTGCGTTAAACATCTGGTTATTAAATTTAATTTTTGATATGGTTACCTTGAATAGTTTTAATGTGTTTTATGTAAATTATTTTGTGTATAGCCAATGTACAGCACTTTGGCTAACTTTGTTATTTTTAAAGTGCTTTATAAATAAATGAGATTGAGGAAATCCTTCACATGACGGATTAACAGGATTTACAGGCGCCAAAAGAGCAGCTGGTTTAACGAGAGGAGGTTTTCCACCTTTACTTTTAGATTTAAGCACAGGGCACTCACTTTTCCAGTGCCCCCTACCATGGCAGTAGTTACAGATCAGAGATGAATTTCTGGACATACGATCTTTATCTTCAAAAAATTATTTCCTTTTCTGAAACTCAAAGCTCTTGTGCGTTAAAACATAATCATCAGCTATTTCAGCGTCTTTAGTAGCTGTGTCAGCCTTCTGCTCATTTATATAGGTCGCAATACGAGCAGGTACAGAATTTGTAAACTGTTCTAGCACAATTAAGTCAGTCAACTCTTCAAATGTGGTTACCTCAGATGCCATACACCAACGATTAAATGCAGTACTGAGCTCTCTATTTAACCAAACAACCAAACCCACACAATATGACACATACTGGGGCATAACAAGGCGATTGTACTGATTGTACTATTATGTAAAATAGATTTAAAAACTTTACTGTATAATACACTGTACTGTCACCGATTTTTATTTTTTTTCTTTGAAGGGGATGAGTTTGCAGGATTTCGAAAATCAGTCGACAACGACTAGGATACAGGTGAAACCTTGGGATGATGGCAGGTCGGTCAAAAAGTCGATCCCCAGATGACTCCAGGGACGCTCTGGGATCGGAAGAGGGACCAACTTACCCTCGGGGAGTCTCCTAGGGGTGTTGGCAATGGTGCCAACTGAACATCCCTTGATGAATCGGGAGACGTCCCGAGGCATGGCGGGCCACCAGTAACGGTGGCGAAGGAGCGAGAGGGTCCTTCTCCTGCCTGGGTGTCCAGAATGGTGAAGAATGAGCCAAATCCAGAAGGGGCAGGCGATGGCGAGGCGGGACATAGAGGCGCCCTTCTGGACCTCCCGGCGGAGCAGGCTGTTGGGTGTTCTCCTGTTGGATCTGTTCGTGGAACGCCCACTGGATCGGTCTGACAACCATGGCTGGAGGGAGGATGGTTTCAAGGTGCTCGGGCTCAGGGTTGGCTTGCAGACGAGAAAGGGCATCCGCCCAGTTGTTCTGGTTCCCTGGATGATACGTCACCTTGAAATTGAATCTGTTGAAGAAGAGGGCCCAGTGGGCCTGACGATGATTTAGGCGTTTGGCATCACAAAGGTATTCAAGGTTACGATGGTCGGTGATGACTTCAAATGGATGTTCTACTCCCTCCAGCCAGGGTCTCCATTCCTCCAGGGCGAGCTTGATCGCCAGGAGCTCCCGGTTGCTGATGTCATAATTCTGCACTTCGATGATAAATGGAAGATGAGGATTGGGGTGGACCAGGATCGGAGCGGACTGGAAGGCATTCTTCAGCTGGTGAAAGGCTTCCGTGGCCGATGGAGTCCAGGACAGAGACTTGGGCCGGTTTTGGAGCAGAGAGGTGAGTGAAGAGCTGAGCAGGCTGTAATTCTTTATGAAGTGGCGGTAGAAGTTGGCGAATCCCGGGAAGCGCTGCAGCTCTTTAATGGTGTTGGGCTGTGGCCAATGGGTGATGGTGTCCACCTTCCTCTGGTCCATATTGACTCCATGGTTGTCTATGATGTACCCAAAAATTGGACTGTGGAGACGTGGAACTAGCACTTCTCGAGCTTGAGATAAAGGTGACGGTCTCGGAGCTTTTGCAGGACTTGACAGACATGCTCCTCATGCTCCCTCAGGTCACTTGAATAGATGAGGATATCGTCATATAGACGATGACAAACTTGTTTAAGAATTCACGAAATACCTCATCCATGTAATTTTGGAAGACGGAGGGACGGAGGGAGTTGGACAGCCCATACAGCATCACCCGATATTCATATTGACCTGAGGGAGTGATGAAGGCTGTCTTCCACTCGTCTCCCTTGTGAATGTGAATGAGGTTGTAGGCACTTCTGAGATCGAGCTTGGAGAAGATGGTGGCCCCACGGAGCTGTTCTAGGGCGGATGGGACCAAAGGAAGGGGATTCCTAATCTTGACGGTCTGAGAATTAAGGTGACGGTAGTCGATACACGGCCACAAGCCTCCATCCTTTTTGGCCATGAAGAAAAAGCTTGAAGTGGCAGGGGAGGTCGATGGAGGTCGAAATCTAATTTTGTTGCAATATTATCCTGTTTGACACTGTGAAGCTGCTTTGACACAATCGTGATTGTAAAAGCGCTATATAAATAAAGTTGATTGATTGATTGATGGATGGATGGGTGAACCCTTGCTGTAGCGCTTCATGCACGTACTTCTCCATGGCCTTCTGTTCCGGGATGGACAGAGGATAGATGCAGCCCTTTGGTAGAGTAGCCCCAGGCAGGAGGTCGATGGTGCAGTCCCATGGCCGATGGGGTGGTAGTTTGGTAGCCAACCGCTTACTGAAGACATCCTGGAATGACCGGTAAGCCGGAGGGATGGCCACAATGACTTGTGTATCGAGCTCTCTACTGAGGTGAACTGGACAGGTAATGATGAAGGAACTGATGATGATGATGGACCTTTTAGGTGAGGACGATGAATACAACGATCAAAGTAGTTCTCACCCCATTGCAGGATCTCTCCGCTGGACCAGTGGATATGCGGCTGGTGTAATATTAACCAGGGGCGTCCCAGGAAGATGTTCGCGGTTGACTCCTCCAGCACCATGAACGTGATGGTTTCCTCATGCAGATGACCAACGAGTAGTGTAAGTATGGGGGAGAAATGGCGGACACAACCTCGGCCCAGCGGTTTTCCCTGAATGGTAGTGATTCTAAGGTCAACGGGACAACAAGCTTTACGAGGGTTTGCTGACTGATGAAGTTTCCCGCCGACCCGGAGTCGATGAAGGCTTGTGCTGCAACAGATGAGTGAGAATTACAAACGAATACTGGAATCTTGGTAAGGTTTGCCGTTAAAGGAGGTAATTGGATGGTACTCAATGCTGGCCGAGTGGGTCGCACGGAGCAGGTCGTGATGCCATGTTTATCTCCCCCACAATACAGGTACAAATGTTGTGATATCCTGCGTTGGCGTTCGGTGGTGGTGACATGGTCTGAGTCTATCTGCATGGGTTCAGGTGCTGGAGGTGCGACAGATGTTTGAGCAGGCGGAGGATCGGCAGCGGGTGAGGAGAGGCCACAGGCCTCCGTTGAGACACACGGATGGTTTTCTGGATGAGGGCCTTCAAGCCTATGGTATCCTCGTAGACCACAATGAGTTGCTTGATTTCCCAGAGGAGGTTGTGGCGAAAGGCGGTGACAAGGGCTGATTCATTCCATCCGCTTATACAGGCCAGCGTGTGGAAACGCAATGCATAGGAACTCGTTGTCTCTCGTCTGCCTTCGCGAATAGAAAACAGTTGATCATGGACAGATAATTTGGCAGTTTGTTGAACAAATACCTCTTTTAGATGAGTGCAGAAGGCGGAGGTTAAGCCGATGACAGGGGTATTTGCTTCCCATAGCGACTGTGCCCACTCTAGGGCTCGGCCTGAGAGTAATAAGATGATAAATGCCACCCGGCCTCTCTCGCTGTGAATCAGATGGGAGTTCACTTCTGTATACAGGGAACATTGCAAGAGAAACCCACTGCAATCCTCCACCGCACCGCTGTAGGTCACTGGTCGGGCCATGGGACTTGCGCAGGCAGCTGACGAAGTAACGGGTGCCGGTGGTGCAGGTGATGACACTCTTACTTGAGTAGCGGTGGAGGGAGTGTTGTGAATCAGTACCGTACAGCGTAAACCAGCGTGGTGAAGTGGTCTGCGGTGCGGTCCCCGCCTGTGTCCGAAGCAGGGCCGGCCCGTGGCATAAGCGGAATATGCAAATGCTAGGGGCGCCACTCGTCCATAGGGACGCCAAAATGAGTGATTTTTTCAGGTTTTATTACTGCTACTTTTTATTCATATTAATTTGAAATACTACCTTAAAAAAACCTTAAACAAATCCCCAGACTCATCCCAGACCACCGCATCAATCTCCTCCTGCTCAGCGAGTGCTTTAGTGTGTCCGATATTGAACACGCGATCAGTTTAACTTTGGGAATTTGTTGTTGCGTCGCCTGTCACGCATCTAACAGACAGGAATGTGCTTGTTCGCTCGCGCCAGTGAAAGTTGGAAAGTTGCCGAATTATTTATGACGGATGGCCAATGTGTCAAAAAGACCGAAGCCCTCTGATACAGGAATATAAAGGAATAAGGGGATAAAGACCGAAGCCCTCTGATACAGGAATATAAAGGAATAAGGGGATAAAGACAGAGGTAAAGTGATGAAATGAATGAACAGTTTATCTAAATGCATTATCTAAATATGAATGTTTGCTAATTAATGTCAGTTATTTTTATCTTAAACTTAATTTAAGCAACTGTTCTGGGTGATCAGAATCTGTAAAAAATCATGTCAATTGTTTATAAACATGATAGTTATACTAAAATAATTTATTTTTGTATATTTTTTATGATTTTTTTATGATGAAATAAACATTAAATAACTTGACTATTATGAAAAATGTATTTAATATATTTACTGTAATACACTGTACTGTCACCAAATTTCTTTCTAACATCACTGCTGACCTGATAGTTAAACTACAACAAATATTTGGGGAAAATGTCTTTTTGTAAATTTTTCATGATTTTTCATAATGAAAAATAGATTTAATAACTTTACTGTAATACACTGTACTCTCACAAAATTCATTTCTCAAATCACTTTTGCCCTGATAGTTAAACTACAACAAATATTTTGGGAAAATTTATTTTTTTATATATTTATGATGTTTATTATGAAATTTAACTTTACTGTAATACACTGTACTGCTACCAAATTCATTTCTCACATCACTGCTGATAGTTATACTACAATGATTATTTTAGGAAAATGTATTTTTTTATATTTTTAAGGATTTTTTTTTATTTTGAAATAAACATTCAAGAACGACTATTATGAAAATTAGATTCAATAACTTTACTGTGTACTGTCGCCAAATTCATTTCTCTCATCATTGCTGTTACAATAATTATTTTAGGAAATTTTGTCTTTTTGTATATTTTTTTATAATTTGTATTATGAAATAAACGTTCAGTATCTTGACTATTATGAAAAATAGATTTAATAACTTTACTGTAATACACTGTACTGTCACTTCTCACATCACTGCTGTCCTTAAACTACAACAAATATGTTTTATACTGCAATAATTTTTGGGGATTTTTTTTCTCCATTATTTTTATTATTTTTCATATGGAAAAATATTTAAGGCTTTAGCATAAGCAATGATCCCAGAAATTCGAATCTTTGAATATGAAGGTTTGAACTGTTTTAAATAAGTACTGACCTATTTCTGTGGTTCCTTTTATTGCTAAGGTACTAGAAAAAAGTTATGTTGTGCCAGCTACAGTCAGGTCAGTCAGGTTTAAAAATCTTTTAGCAAAGGAGTAACAGAGGCGAATTTAGAAAAGTAAAGATTTCAGAGTTTAGTAGAGATAAAATGGACAAAGAATGTATATGGTATTATATTATCTTTGGAAAATGATTATTTTCTACTCAATGTAAATCTTTTAAATACTGGACCCGTGGCAGAGAGCAGTTCAATGATGGTTCCCGAGAACTGTGTTTGTGCTCGCTTGCGCGCGCGCGCGCGCTCTGGAGGCGGAACGCGCAGTCGATATTCGCTGCTTTCAGAGTTCAGACTTCTTTTGAGTTCGGTGTAGCTATGGTCGTGATGGGATCTATTTCTATGAGGTGATTTTGGAAGTAAAGAGTGCTCATATGGCGGTGTTTGTGCTGCTGTCGGTGCTGTTGTGCGGTCAGACCGCGGCGAGCTCTCCAATCTCAGCAACTCAGGCTCAGGTAAGATAGGCTTCCACCCATTATCTGCCTTGTATCTTGTCCCAAAATAATTCGTAGGTCGTAAATACGTTTAAATAGGGGCAAGGGTTATTATTATTTTTATGTAATTATATTATTATTTAAAATACACAGCAACTGAAATAAAACATGTGGGCTTCAAGTAGCCCAAATTAAATTCACTGTCATGTTTCTAGTTATCGGTATACAACTGCATACAAACATGCTGGAGACATGTTTTGTCATGCTTTCACCTATGGAAAATGTTGAGGTCAGAATAATCTGGCAGTCATAAATTTTCTATTGAAACCAAGGGAGCATTTTCATTGCGAGTGCACTGTAATAGCACCGATCATTCTTTGTATTTGAAAGGGGATGACAGATTCTAAATTCTTGCTTAAATATAATTTGTGGGCTCCTGATTACAAAAACAAAACTCTCACCATTAAAATCCATGTCCCAATCATACATTTATGATGTTCTCATATGTATGCTATATGTCTTACGCGACACATGTTGTTCTTAACTGTAAACTTCAAAACCATCATGGTGACCACCAGTGGACAGCTATAGTGTCTCATCTGAAGATAATAATCCATTCTTTATTGGCTTTAATATATCGGCCACATTTTGTTATTGTGGCAATAACGATAACAATATGGTGTCCGATATATCGTGCATCCCTACACTCTCAGAGAGAGTGTCCTTTAAAGAACATCTTTGTGCTTTTTTACTCCTAAAACCGTAATTTTAGGTGACTTTATACAAGTGCTACTAATGTGAACCTTTTTAGGTTTTCAAAAAAGGGTACAAAGATGTAATTTTAAGCATACTGCCCAGTGACAAGCTGTTGTACCTTGTAAAAAAAATTTTTTTAAAAAAAAAGTGTACACAAGTGTACTTTTTTTCAAAAGTTGAGTGTACACTCCACTGCTTATGTCTCCAGAATTGAGAGAAATTTAAATTCTAGCTAATAAGATTGCAACAATCATGCTGTAAATACATCAAAATAATATCATAATAATTTGAGGTTCCATCATGTTTTTTAGTTTGCTAGTTTCTTATAACTGGCAGTCATGTTAAAAGTATGAACAATGATTCTGTGTTTTGGAGACAAGCTGCAACTGTTGAATGTTATTTCCACTTCTTTAATCATGATCTGCCAACAAATTCCAGCAGCTTTAGTCTCACCCTACCTGTGACCTCCGGGTGGTTCAGAAGTGCACCACACACCTACACTAAAAGCAAATATGCAGTTTACATGCCAATGCCTGACTGAAACATTTCCTCTCTCACACACACACATTCCAAAACTGAGGCTTTCTTTAAAAAACAAAACACTTTAGTTTTTGTACAAACCCCTGTTAAAAATGAGATGCGTTATACAGACAGATATACAAACAGCTTTATTAACCCCTTTTCTGGATGGTCATTCAGGATTCCCATCTAGGGGATTGACAATAAAGTGAAGGCATCAGAGGCACGGAGAACCACTTCTTCCCACAGATCTTTCTTTCATGCAGGGAACAACAAATGCTTCAATTATCTCAAACAATGTGCATAAGTATTGGCTACTGTTGTGTCTATGTTCCTATGGTATAGTCTATGGCACTAAGTCATTCCAAAATATGTTACAGTATATCTAGTTTTAGTGATCTCTGAGGAAGATTTGAGCTGCTGATGGGAGTAATCATGAGTATGATGTGTGCGTGTGCGGGTGCGTGTGTGTGTGTGTGTGTGTGTGTGTGTGTGTGTGTGTGTGAGCCTGTTTATGTGGTTTATGAGGACACAAATTTGTATAACTACATGGGTATTACACTGGTATTACACTATAAATGTGGTTTATGAGGACATTTCAAATGTCCTCATAATTCAAATGGCCTTAAAAACATACTAAATGATGTTTTTTTGAGAAAGTAAAAATGCAGAATGTTTCCTGTGATGGGTAGGTTTAGGGGCAGGGGCAGTGTAAGGGGATCGAAAATACGATTTGTACGGTATAAAAACCATTATGCCTATGGAGAGTCCCTGTAAACCACATAGACCAACATGTGTGTGTGTGTGTGTGTGTGTGTGTGTGTGTGTGTGTGTGTGTGTGTGTGTAGGGTTTTCTGGAGCGATATGGATACCTGCAAAAGGAGAGGGAAACTCATCACCATACAGCTGAAATCAAGTCTGCCATCAGGTAAAACCTTGTTAGCACCATGCTCTGCTTTTGTTTTTGTCCTTTATATTTCAAGAGATAGGAGTTCACAGCTAAAGCTGACATGTTTTTGTTCACTAGCATGATAACTAGCATACTAACTGTATGATCACACTGTGGGCGTCAGTTCATCGTCTTAACCTCCTTCCACTGTCCTTGTACTTATATTTTAGTGAATTTCTCTGACACCACACGTCACAGTTTGATGTCAGGAGGTCCTGTAAAGAACACTTTAGGGCTTTTTAGAGATGCCATTTGTGTTGAGATTTCATCAGGAGTCAACAACTCCTTGATCTTTAAAAATGACTGAATTATCACATTTAAATCTGACAAAAAATTTTTTAATTCTTTGTCATAAATTAACATCTTAGGAAAATGTTATGGGTTTCTAATCAAAATATGACTTTCTGTTGCAGAACAGGGTATTGATTTCATGCACTCAATAGAGGATACCAGGACTTAAATCATGTTTATCAGGTTTATTTATCATGTTTATTTTGGGAGACACAACAAGTTGAAAAGAAAGGGAAAGAAATTACATATGAATGTTCCTATGAAATATTAGATATTATTATGAAAATGTTGCCAACTACTACTCCCATTATTACACTTTTTTCCCCTTACCTGTTGCCCCCAAAAAACAGTTAAATACAGTGTATAAATACATTATACTGAATGGGAAAACCCATGTATGGCCATTTTACCCACATATTGCATTAAGTTAAATGGTAGGTCTATATCCGTTGAGAATCATCTTTAAAGAAAGTTTGGTTACAAAATCCTGAAACCTGAAAATATGTTTTGCCTGTGCATGTTATTTCATGAAATAGTATTTTTTAAACAACTGAGTCCTATGTCATCACAGAGGACAGCATAACATATTAATAAAATAAAAAATGTAATCTCTTTCAGAGAGTTTCAGTGGTTGTCTCAGCTGCCCGTCACTGGATGGCTGGACAGTGACACTCTGGAGAAGATGAGCTCCGCCCGCTGCGGGGTTAAGGATGTTGGTAGCCATAGTTCCTGGAGCCAAAGGGTCAATGGTATCTTCACAGGCCACTTGGGCAATGAGCAGCATCTCCGTAAGAAGCGTTACACTCAGACAGGTAAAGACCCTTCAGGCATTCACCAGCCTGTTTCATTGTGGTGTTCAAATGACACCAGAGTCATTTCTCAAATGTTTGAAAAAGTGTTGGGCACACCCATAAATCTTTGAAAACCCCTTAAATTCCACACATCGTGTGTATCAATGAACAAAGGATAGCAATAAAGACATATTCATTGAAAACTGAAAGAATGCATGGAGGTCATGCTTTCATTGTTTGTTGTTTGTTTTTTACTACAAATTTGATTTGATGATAAAGGGTGTACCCTTGAGTAAAAAGTATACTTCAAGTTCATTTTATGAGGTATATTTAAAGGTGCAGTGTGTAATGTTTATGATTAAATATTACACACTGCAGCCACTATAGCTTCTCTATTGCTTCGAAAGAGAGGGGTGAGCGGTGGGCGGTTGCAATTCCCAACCTCACCACTAGATGCTGCTAACATTTACACTGCACCTTTAAGTAATTTTCAAGTATTTTAAGTATACTTTATGTAGTTAGTATACTAATATCAATGTACTAATAGTTAACTTGTAAGTGTATTAAAATGCATATGTAAAAGTATGATAAGTGTACTCTAAGTTTAACAGTAGTAAACTTTGACTAGTTCACAACTTAATTTGTCTTTTGTACTGCATCTGTACTACAAGTATACTTATAAGTATACACTAGTAGTTTACTATATTAATATTTGTAGTATATTTTTAGTTTATGATAGTACTTTGAAGTGTACTCTTAATAAACTACTAGTTTTGTAGTTGTACACTGCAAGTAGTTGTACATATTTCTGAAGTGAGCATAAAATCATACCTATAGTTTACAATTTATATATTATTTTTGTACTTTAAGTATATAACTATGTTCCTATTAATATGTAAACATTTTGTATCCAACTTTCCATTTTGTAAGGGTAGATCACCTACAGTGGTTCAGGCTGCAGGTTTGCCAGACTTTTTAAGAAATGTTATCAGCAAGATTATAGAAAACTGTACATTTCTCGTCTTTACCACCCACTGCAACTTATACCAATGACGGAAATAAGCGCATTTACAATAGCAAAATATGCGGGAGAGCGTTGCTATAATGTGACTACATTGTATTGCAATGCAATAGGCAACACTTCAAAGTCAATACCAAATCAAAACTATTTAGCAAATAATTTGTAATTGAAAGAATTTAATGACAAAATCTGGTTATGGTTACACTTAAAAAAATAGATGATAAAAACTTTACCATACCATTAACCGTACCCAGCATGAATATAATGTAACCTGAGGAATAGAGAGAGAGAGAAACAAAGAGAATAAGAGAGCAAAGACAAGAAGAGCCAAAGAGCAGGCCCCAAGAAGAGAGAGAGAACCAGAGAATAAAAGAGACAGAGCAACAGTTACAATCTTCTTTTATCTTTTCCATGACTGAAAGCCTAATGTGAAACATTCAAACTGACTAATCAAACCAAACGTCCGCCATTGTACTACAGGTGTGCCACACATGTGGCCTACAGACCCTCAGTATCTCTTCGTCTTTACTCCAAATGGCCCTTCTGATAAGAGAGATGGAGGTTGAAAACTGTAAAGCAAATGTCTTTAATCAAATAGATTTGATTTTTGAATTGACATTTTCAATCCTTTCAATTTTAAAAACATTTTATTTTACAGTAGTTTCATGCATCCTTTTTTTAAAAAATCAACACCGGAATGTGGGAAAATTTCATAAAACAAAGCAATATTTGAAACAAAAACCTCAGAAAACATTTTGTCAAAGACCACGTCCAGATCAAAATCAGAGTAATGATCAAAACACTGATGGAGTAGATCCAGTTTATCAACACCCTCAAAAGCTGTACAGTCATTTCCAGTTTTGATCTATATGCTGTTTAAAGTTTGATGATCGAGTTGTTTTGAATGTGCGGAAACAATGCTTCTGTTGCTTGTTTCTACTTCTTCTTCAAGTCGTCACCTTTATTTATATAGTGCTTTTTACAAAGCAGATTGTTTCAAAGCACTGACTACGTTTACATGGACAACAATACTCCGATATTAATCTGATTAAGACAATACTCTGATTAAAAGGTTACCATGTAGACAGCGATTTCTAATTACCTTAATCTGATTAAAGTCATAATCTAACTAAACATAAATCGGATTAAGACATGTGGAGTATGCCTATTTTAGTTGCATTATCGGAGACATGTACACACCTTAATCTAACTATTAATGTTGTGTTGGAGATTTCGCCACATTTTGTGACAGGACACATAAAGTCACACACAACAGAGTGCAGAGGGGAGGCTTTGTGAGTTCGAGCCTCTGCCCTTTTTGAAAATTAATCAAAAGTGCCCCTTTCAACAATCATTGATAATATTGTGGCCAATAAAACAGAATTGAAATTATAATTAATATAACAACGTCTACAAACCAGTAAATGGCGGAAAAGTCCCGTTTATCTTTTACGTATCTGTCAGTCTGAAATGTCGTATAACGAATTGCTATGTGCGGTGTGTGTTTTGCTTGACTGTTCATTCTGAACACTGCGTCCTCTCTCTATATTTTTGTTGTAATTATTATGCTCATTGTAAAAGTAAAATACAATAAGTTTGTATCTGTAATCGCAAACCAGATGGGTCATTCAGTGAACGCCTGTGGCTCGATGGCAGGAAAAACAATCCAAACAGTCCCAATTTTTAAACCTTTTTTCATCATTAATCAAAGCTATTATTCTAAATGTACGCTGTCAATAAGGAGGAAAGAGGGGCAGTGTCTCTTCAAAAAAACAGAAAGAGACAATACATAATATTACAAAAATAAATCAACGTAAATGTATATAAAACATTGTAAAAACGCATGTTTTTTATACTTCTTAATGTAAAGTAACACTGTCCAACAGCGACACCCGCAGGTGAAGTTAGCAGGTTTCCTGAGCCCATAAAATTAACATACCTGCCAAAGTCACGCTATGATTGGATGTTGGAGAACGTAGCGTGGCATGGGGACGTAATGACGTGCCATAATCGACCTATGTTCTATCAGATGTAAAACGGGAACATGAACGGAGTACTCTAAAAGCAACTCATGTAAACACCTTAATCAGAATATTGTCTTATTTAGAATAAGGTCAATAATTAGATTACTGCTGTCCATGTAAACGTAGTCACTGTGTCAACAGGAAAATAATGCAGTTTCTGTAATACAGCAGCCACTCTGGAGAAAACAGTTCAGTTCAATTGTCATATAGTGTCAATGCGGGTGTAATAGAGTCCAGCTAGTAGTAGTTGCTGTGCGAGTAAACCTCACTCCTCTGACCTCAAGAGATGCTCTAGCAACTGACGGTAGAGGTTGCAGCCTTTAGCTTCCTTGTTAGAGTCTCCGACTCTCATGCCAGCGGACCCGGGTTCGAGTCCCGGTCCGAAGAGAAGGGGTTACACAGGCAGATCAGAAATATAGTTTAAATTTTAGTGTCCCCAACTGAGCAAGCTAAAGATGACAGAGGCAAGGAACCGAAACTCCTTCAGGTATAATGGAGAAAAGTGTATGATTATGATTCAGGCAATATTACAGGTCAGAAGTCAGATTAGATCAGAATATTCAGAGTATTTGTCCAGTTCCATCAGGTTGAAGATCGGAGTCATCATGCCGGAGATGGGTTTGTTGAGGATCAGTGCCACTGGATGTTGTGTCTATGAGGGCTTCACAAGGGTAAGTCAAGTTGAAATGGTCTCTGCAGACACTCCGTAGATGCTTTGGTCATGTCTAGGCGCAGGTCCACCATCTGGTCTGAATACGGGCCTGGATCCGGCCGACTGCAGTAAACCTCAGGATAAACAGAGAGACTAATATTAGCATAGATTCTACTGTTCTTATGATGTATCAAGTACATCAGGTGTTATGGTAAGTGCTCCCGGTTCCAGCTGACCTAATTAGTGCAGCCTAACAATCATTTAACTGATTTGAATAATAGAAATTGATAATGTTCTATTTGTATGCCATAGTAAAGAGATGTGTTTTTAAAAAAATAATAATAATAATAATAATAATAATACAGTTTTTCTTGATTACAGTAAAGATATGTGTTTTTAATAAATAATAATAATAATAATAATAATACAGTTTTTCTTGATTACAGTAAAGAGATTTGTTTTTAATAAATAATAATAATAATACCGTTTTTCTTGATTGCTTTCAAACTCCATATTTTCAAAACAGTTAACACACAGGCCAAAACAGTGGCACTCATGGTCAAAAGGACACATTTTGTTTGCAAAAGGCTCTAACCGCGCCAAAACATTTAAAATGTAACAAAAGCAAATTTTGCCTTCAAACAACACAACTTGCAAACAAGTGTATGAGCTCTTTCCGTCAATCATTACACAATGGACAACAAAATACAGAACTCAGTGTGAAGAAATGCTTTGAGGCATTTTTTTTATTGATTTCATGATATTTATTTTTTCAAACCATGTCTGAAAACTGAAATACTGTAAATATTACAGAAAATACATGTAAACCAAAATACAGTAAAATATATTGGAGTATAAGACGATGGCCACATGGCCTCATCCACATCACATTCAATATCCTCTCTTGCAATGCACATAGGGAAAAATCTTCTTGATCATAAAGATCATAAACCTTCCACCTCCAAGCACTGAAGAATTCTACTATGGGATTCAAAAATGAGGAATATGCTGGGAGGAACAGCATCATCATACAAGGGTGTAACCTAACCCCCTCATTGACAAGGCGAGAGTGGTGGAACGCCACATTGTCCCAGATGATGACGAAGAGTGGCATGCCAGGCCTAAGCAGCCCTCTCTCCTCGGGTGGGATCAGCTACTCATGAAGTGAATTCAGAAATGTTATGAGGCGTTGGTGTTGTATGGGCCAATAGCAGGGATATGGCATAAGACAACATCATTGGAGATGGCAGCACACATGGTTATGTTGGCACCCCTCTGTCCTGGAACTGTGATAGTGGCCATGTACCCAATGAGGTTCCGTCCACGTCTCCTCACTTTGCTGAGATTAAAGTCGGCTTCATCAACATAAATGAAGACATGATGTGCCCCCTCAACTTCAAGCTCCCTTATTCTCTGAGTAAAACAAAGACGACACAACACAGACATGGCACCTTATATAAGGCCTACAGACTGATTGCTAATTGAAGATTTGTGTAATGGAGTGTCGGACAGTGCTTCAGTGATTTCATACTGTTCAAAGTAGTTTCTAATAGTTAGGAATACATGGTTTCTGTTTGGTTACCACAGCTAAAACAATGGAGTTCGGACTGCTTGAATGACATGCATGTTAACTGTTTTGCTAAAGGTTGGGGAAAATGTGTCAATCCAATGAGAAAGAGTTAAGCCATTTGCAAGACATGTCTTCTGCTCTGCTTAGATACTGATGATGAAAACTGAGTGAATCCTAGTTTCTTTAACCAGGTCAATGCAATCAAGAAAAACTGTAATAGATTTTATTTATAACGCACTTTTCATTCCGAAGAATCTCAAAGTGAATAAATGTAAAAAATAACAAAAAATGTATAACAAGTAAAAATATAGAATAATACAAACAAACAATCAATCAACACAGAAAACAGAGCTGATGGTGAACAGAAACAGAGCTGATGGTGAACAGAAAACAGAGCTGATGGTGAACAGAAAACAGAGCTGATGGTGAACGGAAACAGCTGCTGGTGAACAGAAAACAGAGCTGATGGTGAAC
This sequence comes from Pseudorasbora parva, assembly GCF_024679245.1. Classification (NCBI taxonomy): domain Eukaryota; kingdom Metazoa; phylum Chordata; class Actinopteri; order Cypriniformes; family Gobionidae; genus Pseudorasbora; species Pseudorasbora parva. Next base: position 8,446,728 of record NC_090179.1, read on the forward strand.
GGAAACAGCTGCTGGTGAACAGAAAACAGAGCTGATGGTGAACAGAAACAGCTGATGGTGAACAGAAAACAGCTGATGGTGAAACAGAAACAGAGCTGCTGGCGAACAGAAATCAGCTGATGGTGAAACAGAAACAGAGCTGCTGGTGAACAGAAAACAGAGCTGATGGTGAAACAGAAACAGAGCTGATGGTGAACAGAAACAGTGCTGATGGTGAAACCGAAACAGAGCGGATGGTGAACAGAAACAGAGTTTATGGTGAATAGAAACAGCATTGATGGTAAACAGAAAACAGAGCTGACGGTGAACAGAAAACAGCTGACGGTGAACAGTAAACAGAGCTGACGGTGAACAGAAAACAGCTGACGGTGAACAGAAACAAAGCTGATGGTGAACAGAAAAAAAGAGCTAATGGTGAACAGAAACAGAGCTGACGGTGAACAGAAACAGAGCTGATGGTGAACAGAAACAGAGCTGATGGTGAACAGAAACAGAGTTGATGGTGAACAGAAACAGAGCTGATGGTGAACAGAAAAAAGAGCTGATGGTGAACAGAAACAGAGCTGATGGTGAACAGAAACAGAGCTGAGGGTGAACAGAAACAGAGCTGATGGTGAACAGAAAACAGAGCTGATGGTGAACAGAAACAGAGCTGATGGTGAACAGAAACAGAGCAGATGGTGAACAGAAACAGAGCGGATGGTGAACAGAAACAGAGCTGATGATGAACAGAAACAGAGCTGATGGTGAAACAGAAACAGAGCTGATTGTGAAACAGAAACAGAGCTGATGGTGAACAGAAACAGCTGATGGTGAACAGAAAACAGAGCTGATTGTGAACAGAAACAGAGCTGATGGTGAACAGAAACAGAGCTGATGATGAACAGAAACAGAGCTGATGGTGAAACAGAAACAGAGCTGATTGTGAAACAGAAACAGAGCTGATGGTGAACAGAAACAGCTGATGGTGAACAGAAAACAGAGCTGATGGTGAACAGAAACAGAGCTGATGGTGAACAGAAACAGAGCTGATGGTGAAACAGAAACAGAGCTGATTGTGAATAGAAACAGAACTGATGGTGAACAGAAACAGAGCTGATGGTGAACAGAAACAGAGCTGATGGTGGACAGAAACAGAGCTGATGGTGAACAGAAACTGAGCCGATGGTGGAATTCTCTGTAAGCTCCAGTACACTGCGGTCCACTCCATGTATTACATTTCTCCAAGCGCTAGAGGCTCTATTGCCACATATTCCCAATTCGGCAGTGTCCTGATGATGTCGTCGAGGCATGACAGCTGAACACCAGATAATGGAGATCGCCGCAGCACCATGCAGGAGGCAAACAAATTTTCCAGGCACCTCTGTGGACACACCGGGGTCGGCGCAGAAGTCCAAGCCGCTCCACGGCCGCAGTGCAAGACGGAACAGTGGAGCAGCCGAGCCTCAGCAGCCGAGAAGCGGAACATCCCAAACATCTTGCCGGACGATGATGACGCTAGCCCGGTGCAAACTTCAGCCACCATGCAGCTCTATATGTTGCTAGGCAGCATGGGAGAGAGGATGCTGGCGTTGTCTGTTCGCAGCTTCTCTACCCACAAATCATGATAACTGTACTATTAGATTTAGATTTTATTTTATTATGTTTGTAACTTGTCTAAAAATCAGAGCTACAATTGGGACTGTTGCTGATTGTTGGCAGCCACTGAGAGGACGTTGCTCGCCGTTTGCCTTTTTTCACCGCTTCTCTGCTGTTTTTGTTTGAATTGTTGCGGTTGGTTCTGGTTTGAAGGACGTTTCGTGTTGCTTGCTGCAGCTGCTCTCTCTTCTTGGTGTCGGCTGCTCACTGGTGGTCTCCCTCGAATGAATCTTTCTTTTTAATAAATCTAATCTTTTAGTCGAGATATAAACCGACAGAGTGTGTCTGCTTCCTGAACAATGCTAGGAAGACTGTTCCAGAGTTTAGGTGCTAAATAGGAAAAGGGTCGAACACCTGCAGTTGATTTAGATATTCTGAGTTTTGAGACCGCAATAGGCGTAATGGAGTATAATGTTTTAAGAGCTCGCTCAAGTACTGGGGAGCTAAACCATTTAGTGCTTTCTAACTAATTAGCTAATAAGATTTACAAATTTAAACAATGTTTAATAGGGAGCCAATGCAGTGTGGACAGAACCGGGTCAGTTACTGAAAACTAAAACTTCCTGGTTCTAGTTGGAACTTGAGCTGCTGTGTTTTGGACCAGCTGGAGTTTGTTTATTAAGCGAGCAGGGCAACCACCCTGTAGAGCATTACAATAATCTAGCCTTGAGCTCATGAATGCATTAACTAACTGTTCAGCATTTTGCAATGAGAGCATATGTTGTAAATTAGATATATTTTTAAGATGGGAGAATGCTTTCTGAAACACAGGTGAAACCTGTGTTTTAATCTGGAGATTGTGTACTCTTTCAGAAGATGTATAATAGTGTCCCCTACCATATAACAGTGAAAACATGCAGCTGGAAAATTCAGTCAACGTAGATTTTAAGTAAATTCCTGTTTATCTGTTTAAAAGCTTACACAAAAATGAACATACTCTGAATTAGGAACATGGCTGTTTTTATAAATCAATATTTTCAAACAATATCAGTTTATAACAATGTATGTAAAACTATGTGAAAAAAGTATATTTAATCGGCTACTTTTGTCCTTTGGTTAAAAGGATTTGCATGGAGTTGTGAGGTAATTCTGTGCCTGCTGGGTGTGGTGTAATTCTGAGCCTAATAATGGGTAATACAGTGTAGTCATAATTACTGTCTATACCGAGTGTATACAGCAGGATTAGAATGAACATCCACTTGTGTATAGGCCCACCACACAAAGTTTGTCAAGTGCTAAAGTTAATAAAACTCTCTTTTCAGTCAAGGTCTTTGGCACTGAGGACTTTTTTGCAGAAGGCATTTTCATTGAGTGGATTAAAACTAACATACACATATGGCTACAGTGGGGATTAAAGGTTTGGGCACCACAAGTAACAATTTGTATTAATGTGCATACAAAATATGGAAAAATCTCCAAAAGGCATCAAATGACAGATTCTTATAATATATTAAAAATATATATATTTCCATCATTTACACTTTCAAAATAAAAGAAAACAAAAAAATGGTGTCTGCAAAAGTTTGGGCACCCTGCAGAGATACCTTGTACTGCCCCCTTTGGCAAGAAGAGACCTGACAGTGTCATGGATTGTTCTCGAACTTCGTCTGGATAGACCAGGGGATGTCAATCTCAAAGGTTTTAAATGCCCAGACTCATCTGACCTTGCCCCAACAATCAGCACCATGGGTTCTTCTAAGGAGTTGTCTAGAAAACTGAAACTGAAAATAGTTGATGCTCACAAAGCAGGAAAAGGCTATTAAAAAGTTAGCAAAGCGTTTTCACATGCCAATATCCTCTGTTCGGAATATAATTAAGAAATGGCAGTCATCAAGAACAGTGGAAGTTAAAGCAAGATCTGGAAGACCAAGAAAAATATCAGACAGAACAGCTCACAGGATTGTGAGAAAAGCAACTCAAAACCCACGTTTGTCTGCACGATCCCTCCAGAAAGATCTGGCAGACACTGGAGTTGTGGTACACTATTCTACTATAAAGAGATACTTGTACAAATATGGTCTTCATGGAAGAGTCATCAGAAGAAAACCTTTTCTACGTCCTCAACACAAAAATCAGCGTTTGAAGTTTGCAAATGAACATATAGACAAGCCTGATGCATTTTGAAAACAAGTTCTGTGGACCGATGAGGTTAAAATATAACTTTTTGGCCAGAATGAGCAAAGTTATGTTTGGAGAAGAAAGTGTCAAGGTTTATGAATGCATTGTTTCGTGTGTGTGTGTGTGTGTGTGTGTGTGTGTGTGTGTGTGTGTGTGTGTGTGAGAGAGAGAGAGAGAGAGAGAGAGAGAGAGAGAGAGAGAGAGAGAGAGAGAGAGAGAGAGAGAGACGGCTCATTGAGAGAGAGGTAGCTAAGACTCATTGTTTGCTGATCATTATCACAACAAGCTGCAGCTTATCACTCTCCCCTACATATACTCATCCGTTTCTCATCTCCATTGTCAGATCGTTGTTGATGTCTTCTGTGCTGTGTGTCTCCTTGGTCCTGTTTCGGCGTTCCAGTATCATGCTTCTTGTTCCTGCACAGTGCTCCTGTGGATTAAGCTCTATCTGGATTCTGACTGCATCTGCACCTGCACCTGCACCTGCACCTGATCACAACGACTCACCATTCTCATCTGTTCTGTGTTGACCGTCTTAGTCCCTGCGCCACCCAACATCATCTCTGTCTGTGTTGTGAAGTAACAACCAATCCGATCAGTTGTTATTACATTTACGTCAGTCACTTTCGATTTCAGTTCCTGATGCGTCGACCACGCAAAATGTACCACTTGGGTTTATCCAGCATGTGGACTGAGTTTGACTTTCATGGTCAAACTGGATTTGTTTAAAGGGATCCCCTGGTGTTGAGACTTGTATGGCTTAATATGACATAAATGATGTCTCTTACTGAATTATGTAGTAGAAAACCCATGAAAGATCTACGTTATTTAAAAAATCGCCATTTTGTTTGCGTTCTAGGTTGATGACGTAGATTGGTTGAACTCCTCAATCAGCTGGCGTTACCCGTAGCTATTTTTACCACAACGCAACTCGAAAATTGTTTCAGAGTTAAACAAAACCAATGAATTGCTTTGTAATTGTACTTAAAACACACTCAAACATACATGTGCAAACAAACTCACCTACACAAACAGATCGGCGGCCGGGAAAACACACCTGACAGACTGCGTTGTCTCAATCGAGATGTTGGGCTGCTCAGTCTCCATGACAGGGGCTGAATCCGAAATCGACCCCCTATACCCTGAAATAGGGCATTATTTGAAGGGACGGCCATTTGTAGTGTTGTCCGACATCATAGTGGACATGTTCGAGTGCAGTCATTCAGTCTCACGTTGCACCGCAGTGTACAGCCGATTTACAACAGCTGTCCGACTTCACGCACCCAAACATGTGGACACAAACTCTCTCGCTCACACAGACTCACACACACCCCAACAGATCGGCGCGAACACGAACACACACACACACACACACACACACACACACACACACACACACACACACATATGAGGCGCGAACAGATCGGCGCGAACACACACGCACTGCGTGCGCGCATACATCACTATTCCCTGTGTTGATATCATAGATAGACTGTTGATATGCAGTAGATTAACTGTAATGCCTATGTATCCAGCAGAGGGAAATATCTAGGTAGGATGATGGGATAAGTTAACTTGAGGAAGAGCGGCAGGATGTTTTGGTGATGATGCATATGGGATTGGTTTGTGCAAGTTTGAGCACGCTCAGTGAATTAACCTCAATCTTTAAACTTTCACTTTTAAGACACAAATTACTTTCGCTACTTTTGTTCACTAATACAACTTGAAGGAGTGAATGAAGACGATCGAGTGCGTGAAGTCGGACAGCTGTTGTGTGTAAATCGGCTGTACACTCGTTATTGCGGTGAACGTGAGACTGAATGACTGCACTCGAAAATGTCCCTATGGTGTCGGACAACACTACAAATGGCCGTCCGTTCAAATAATGCCCTATTTCAAGGTATAGGGGGTCGATTTCGGATTCAGCCCCTGTCATGGAGACTGAGCAGCCCAACATCTCGATTGAGACCGCGCAGTCTGTCAGGTGTGTGTGCCCGGCCGCCGATCTGTTTGTGACTTGTGTAGGTGAGTTTGTTTGCACATGTATGTTTGAGTGTGTTTTAAGTACAATTACAAAGCAATTCATTGGTTTTGTTTAACTCTGAAACAATTTTCGAGTTGCGTTGTGGTAAAAATAGCTACGGGTAACGCCAGCTGATTGAGGAGTTCAACCAATCTACGTCATCAACCTAGAACACAAACAAAATGGCGCCGCCCATGGTCCAAATATAAAATCGATTTTTTAAAATAACGTAGATCTTTCATGGGTTTTCTACTACATAATTCAGTAAGAGACATCATTTATGTCATATTAAGCCATACAAGTCTCAACACCAGTGTGCGTCAATGAAACCATACCACACAACATACTACCTCAGATATCATGTCTGATAATGCCACGCAATGCCCTGTGGTCTGACTGTGTGGTTTATTGTGCTTAATAAAAGACTGGTATTTCTGATTCCTGCCTACTGTGTTCTGACCGACACACCAGTGTGAGCACAGCTATTTTAAACCAGTGCAATATAGTCCTTAGTACAATCACTAACAAATTGGTCCTTCGAGCCAGATCATTGTTCTTATTGGGCCAGAATGGATGATTATCAGACTGAAGGTGCACGTCCTAAACGTTCAGTCCGCCATCCAGCCTATTTAGAAGAATTTGAAGTTCAGTATCCAAATCAAACAAGAGCTTCTCTAATGGCACAGCAGTCACATGGCCGAGAAGATTATCAGCACAGAAATAGAAGGATGGCACATTGGCACGATTTCAGCCACCAAAGTGCATACCAGGAGCCTGGCAGACGAACACCTGATTCGTTAGAGGCAGGAGACACAGAAGGAGAGCCCTGGCATCTCATCAAAGGTCAGTGAAGCGAGAGAGATGAGTATTTACCACAGATGGAAACTCATTCCATACCTCGAGAATCAAGAGAAAGATTGCATGACCTTGAAAGAGAGAACAGACAACTTTGTCAAGCCCAGCAAACAATGAAGGAGGAAATTAGACAACTGTTAGATATCCAGAAAGGTATGCAAGGAATGCTAATGAGAAATCAACCAAGTTCAGCTTCTCCACTTCATAAAGTGCAGCCAGTTGCCCCAACACCTCCATTACCCTCACCTAGAACTGCCTACAGAGAATTAGAGCAACCTGTTCCTAGACCAGCCCCTCGAGTCCATCCAGTACCAGCCCTACGCAGACATCCTACTACACATAGTAAAGAACATCTTGAGGCTCAGAGTGTTCAATCTCCAGCCTTGAGTCATTACCCAGACAGCTTTGCTAGTGATGGAGTGACTCATGTTCCTTCAAACATGCTTGACCCCTTTAGAAACCAACAGGTCTCACGGCAGTTGAAACCAAAATTGACAACCTCTACGCCTCTAATGCCTGCTGTTTCTTCCCATTCTCAACCTTATGGGCCACCAGCAAACCCAGTGGCATGGCAGTCCAGTTCAACTAGACAGGAGACAACTTATAGGGGTCCACAGCCGACCATACCCGACTTCATCCATCGAGACCGAGGTGAATTTACCCGGCTAAAGTTAGCTTTGGGTAACTTATTGCCAGATGATACAACTGAACTGTTTAAATATCAGGTGGTCGTTGATCACTTGAAACTCATGGAGGCACGCCTGATAGCCGACTCGTTCTTGAACTCGCTAACCCCTTATTCAGACACCATGGTGGCATTAACTGAGAGATATGGCCGTCCTCATCAACTGGCTCTAAACAAGATAGCAGCTGTTATGGACTCCCCAGATATCCCGTCTGGTGACACATTGAGCTTTGAGCGCTTTGAGCGCTCCAAGTCCAAGCATTAGTAGGCCTCCTCAAAACTTTGGGGTCAGATGGAGAGGTTGAACTACGCTGTGGTTCCCATGTGGCGTGACCACCCGAGCTACGCGCAGCCTTTAGAAGGGGCATCAGCAGTGAACCTGGTACTGTGTACACACTCCTTGATTTGGCAAAGTGGCTGAAGTTTGAGTCATGGTGCCAAGACCATGAGAGCTTTGGAGGAAACAAAGCCCAGAGAGACAGAGTCAGACACAAAGTTGACTTAAGCAGAGAACCCAGATTCAAACCCAGAGCAGCTACAATCCTTCATTGTGCGGATCAGCCAACTTCAGCTTATATGGTACGGCAACCAGCAAAGAAATTTGAGACGAGCTATGCATTCTGTCTGTACTGTGATAACAGAGACCATTATCTGAGCCAGTGCACCACATTCCAAGCACTCACTAAAGACCAAATCGTAGACTGGATAAAGACCAACAACAGATCCTGGAAGAGGACTAACTGGGAAAGGGAACTCCCTACCATGGCCATCATTACCCTTCCTCATTGTCTGGTGACATCAGATACAGACCAGTCTAAGGTTACCAGACAAATCCACATATTCTGTGACGCTTCTGAGAGGGCATATGGGTCCGTCGCCTATCTACGGACAGAAGATCCACAAGGCCATGTTCAGCTAGCCTTCATCATGGCGAAATCCAAAGTTGCCCCTAAGCGACAACAAACCATTCCCTGATTGGAATTATGTGCGGCTTTGAATGGTGCTCTGTTGGCCAAACTCCTGGAAACTGAGCTCACTCTAGAAATAAGTAAAGTGGTCATGTGGACAGACTCCACAACTGTCCTCGCATGGATAACTTCTAAATCCTGCAGATTTAAGGTATTTGTTGGGACGAGGATTGCAGAGATCCAGGAACTGACTAGTGAATGTACCTGGAGGTATGTAGACTCGCACAGTAACCCCGCTGATGACCTTACCCGAGGTCAAATGCTTGCAGAGCTATCAGTGCCCAATAGGTGGAGCCAAGGTCCATCATACTTGCTCAGACCTGAACCGGAATGGCCAGTTACTCCTTCTATGCAAGCTCCCATGGATAAAGATGAACAGTGAAAGGGAATTTTCTGTGGATTACTGGCAGAAACTACTGCCCCTACCATTCCTGACCCGGCCAACTATACTTCCTGGAGTGATCTCATGGAAGCAACCGTTCAAAATCATAATCCCAATGGAAATCCATCTGCCACAAATTACCAGGATGCAGAAATGCTCCTCTTCAGGAAATCACAAATTGATAGTTTCCCGGAGGAATACAGACTGCTCAAAGCAAAGAGACCAATACCCCCAACCAGTCGGCTGTTAACCTTAGCCCCAGAATATGATGAGTCTTGCCAGGTCATCCGAGTTGGTGGTCGTCTCCATCGTGCAGAAGGTATGGAGTCATCAGCGATGCATCCTATAGTGCTAGATCCTTATCACACAGTCACTAAATTACTAATAAAGGATTATGATGACAAGCTCTGCCACCCCGGACCAGAAAGAGTATTCGCAGAAATACGGCGAGACTTTTGGGTGCTGAGAGGACATGAAGCCATCCGTAGGCATCAATATCTATGCAAAGAGTGTCACAGGTGGAAAGGCAAACCTGTCATTCCAAAGATGGCAGATCTTCCACCAGCCAGACTGAGACTTCAGAAACCACCTTTCTGTAGTACGGGCATGGACTGTTTTGGACCATTCCAGATCAAAATTGGTAGACGCTGTGAGAAGAGATGGGAGATTATCTTTAAGTGCCTCACCACAAGACGTATTCACCTTGACCTGATTACCTCAATAGATACGGATTCTTTCCTAATGGCCCTGCGGAGGTTTGTAGCACGTCAAGGTAAACCTTGTGAATTATTCTCAGACCATGGCACAAATTTTCATGGTGGGGAAAGAGAACTTTATGAGGCCTTTGCATCCCTCAGCCCTCAACTGCAACAGTGCCTGGCCAAGCAGAAAATATCTTTCCATTTCAACCCACCGAGTGCCCCAAACTTCGGGGGTGCCTGGGAACGAGAGATTCGCTCTGTAAAAAGTGCCCTTCCCACCATCATCGGCTCACAGACAGTGACTGAGGAAGTGCTCCTGACCGTGCCTATTGAAGTGGAAGGTATCCTGAATAGTAAACCTCTTGGATACACATCTTCCAATGTAGCTGACTTTGACCCAGTCATGCCCAATTACCTGCTCATGGGGCGGCCTGATAGTTCCTTACCACCGGTTGTATATCCAGCTACAGAGCTCATGGGCCGGCAAAGATGGAGGCAAAGCCAGGTGCTAACTGATCAATTTTGGTCAAGCTTTATTCGCCACTACTTACCAACCCTCCAAGCTTTTCACAAATGGCACAAAGATACAAGTGACATTTCCCCTGGAACTATTGCCATGCTTGTAGACCCACAACTCCCACGTGCTATGTGGTTGGTCGGCAAAGTAGTTAAGACCTTTCCTGGATCAGATGGTCATATCAGAGCAGTGAAAATCCAAGTGAAGAATAAAATATACACTCGTCCAGTTGCAAAACTAATCCCGCTTCCAGCCCTTGCAGATGATGAAAATGACAAAGACTCCACCTAATTGACTGTTCATCAAGTGGCAAATATGGGGGGCGGCGATGTTGTGAAGTAACAACCAATCCGATCAGTTGTTATTACATTTACATCAGTCACTTTCGATTTCAGTTACTGATGAGTCGACCACGCGAAAAGTACCACTTGGGTTTCTCCAGCATGTGGACAGAGTTTGACTTTCATGGTCAAACTGGATATGTTTAAGTTGTGCGTCGATAAAACCATACCACACAACATACTACCTCAGATATCATGTCTGATAATGCCACGCAATGCCCTGTGGTCTGACTGTGCTGTTTATTGTGCTTAATAAAAGACTGGTATTTCTGATTCCTGCCTACTGTGTTCTGACCGACACACCAGTGCGAGCACAGCTATTTTAAATCAGTGCAATAGAGTCCTTAGTACAATCACTAACAGTCTGTTACATTATGTTTTGTGTGAGATTAAAAGAGTTTACTTGCATTTGCTTCCTGTATTCTGTCATGACAGAAAGGGCACGGAATTGAATGAAAAGAACCTCTGTTCAACTGTTAAGAATGGGGGTGAATCGATCATGTTTTGGGGTTGTATTGCAGGCAGTGGCACAGGGAACATTTCACGAGTAGAAGGAAAAATTGATTCAATAAAATTTCAGCAAATTTTGGATGCTAACTTGATGCCATCTGTAAAAAAACTGAAGTTAAAGAGAGGATGGCTTCTACAAATGGACAATGGTCCTAAACACACCACAAAATCCATGGTGGATTACATCAAGAGGCATAAACTAAAGGTTTTGCCATGGCCTTCACAATCTCCTGACCTCAACATAATTGAAAATCTATGGATAGACCTTAAAAGAGCAGTGCGTGACAGACAGCCCAGAAATCTCAAAGAACTGGAAGACTTTTGTAAGGAAGAATGGGCAAAGATACCTCAAACAAGAATTGAAAGACTCTTGGCTAGCTACAAAAAGCGTTCACAAGCTGTGATACTTGCCAAAGCCATAGCATACTGGGGCAGTACAAAGTATTAACTCTGCAGGGTGCCCAAACTTTTGCAGACACCATTTTTTGGTTTTCTGTTATTTTGAATGTGTAAATTATATGTCTAATCCGTCATTTGATGCCTTTTGGAGATTTTTTCCATCTTTTCTTGGCTTCTTTATGCACATTAATACACATTTTTACTTAAGGGGGGGCAAACTTTTGATCCCCACTGTAAATGGTTTTGTTTCAAATAGGACATATCTCAGAATAGTGTAGGTTATAGTAGAGCAGACGGGCAGAAATAAAGTAATTCTAACAGAGGCTGCATTGGTGATATTTTTGGAGCTGTGTTGAAATAAAGGCTCTCTGTGTGTGTGTGTGTGTGTGTGTGTGTGTGTGTGTGTGTGTGTGTGTGTGTGTGTGTGTGTGTGTGTGTGTGTGTGTGATTTGGACCTGTAAATTCAGACCTGTCAGTTTGAACATTTGCTAATTCTTTAGGAATGCAGCACCATTGGTTTAAGTATGTGTGTGTTCATGTCAGTACCTGATGTTGGTTCTTATTACAAAAACAAAGTCTGTAGTGGACATTCATTCTAGCTTACTAAGGGAAATCAATACCACACATCAAGGGATTTAATAGACAAACAAATCAAAAATAAGACAACACTTTAATTCTTTCATTTTATTTAATGTTAATGTTAGTTTGGTTTCACTGTGCCCTGAAATATTAATTATAATCCTAGCATTTTATACCTCAGAACAATGGAGTTATTTGTGTTTTGGAAGTCTGTAATTATATCTAATTCACAAAACCTCAGTCACATGTTAAAGGATTAGTTCACTTAAAATGAAAATTACCCCAAGATTTACCCTCAAATAACCCTAGGTGTATGACTCTTCTTTTTGACGAATACAATCAGAGTTATATTTATAAATATCCTGATGCTTCCAAGCTTTATAATGGCAGTGAGGGGATCCATTAAGTCAGATATTTTACTTTAAAAAAGTGTTAAATATGGATGTTTTTCTTCCACAAACGGCTGGCTTCACTTCAGAAGGCCTTTATTAAGCCCACGGAGCCGTGTGGAGCAGTTAGATGAGATGATGCACCTTTCTTTAAACTCAATGGACCGTTAATATTTATTAATATAACTCTGATTGCGTTCAGAAAGAAGAAAGTCATGTACACATAGATATTGTGTTTGTATTGACTTTTTCTTCTCCTTTTTCTTCTTCTCTCTTTATGGACATCAGAAACCATAAATCGTAGAGAACCCAAACTTGGCAGGGTTGTCTCAAATGTGCGGATCTGCTCATTTGATGTAATTTCCATCTATAAAATTGTTCTGCCATTTTTGCATTTTCTGAATAACCTTTTTTAAACTCCTCCTAGTTTGTTCGTCAGGGCTGGATTTCTCAAAAACTTCTTAACACAACGTCATTCTTTAAGCCTAGTTAACACTGCCCCATTTTTCCCCGATTTTGAGTCGCAGACAAATGCCCGAATTCATAGGCCAGTGATTGCCTATGTGCACGCTCGTGCACGCAAGTGACAATCATGCAGTGTGAATAATCAAAGACGTGATCAGAGAGAATCGCTGACGCCGGTGAGATATTTGGCATGCTAAAGCCTAGTTAACGCTGCCCGATTTTTGCCCCAATTTTGAGTCGCTGACAAGTTTTTCGAAATCGCCCACAAATGCCGAGATCATAGGCAAATCAGTGCTCGTGCACGCGTGTGACAATCACGCAGTGTGAATAATCAAAGACGCGATCAGAGAGAATCGCCGACGAGTCATCTACGCCGGTGAGATATTTGGCATGCTAAATATCTGGACCTGTCGGCGATTCAAACTCCTGCTGTGTGAACTGCGTTCTGACTGAAAATTACATCAGCGATGACCGACAGCCAATGAACGAGTGAGATACAGGGTAGCAGGAGGTTCAGGGAGGAGTTATAGAGCAGAATATCAGTATTTTAATATGTATATTTACAATTCTATCTAACAGAAACAAAGGCCAAACCTTTGCACATCCAGCCGCAGCAGCACATTACAAAATTATTTATTTACCTCAAACTCTCCTGGCTCCCTCTGTCTCTCCAACAATTTCTTCCGCCATAATCTTTTTTCTATTTCGCCACAAATCAGCGCACATACAATTTGAACCAAACTTTTTGCAGTTTATCATTTTTGATAACGATTCCAAGTCTCGAGCGAGAACTCCGGTTTGACGCACGCGTGATCTCGCGTTGTTTACTTGTCACATCACACGTGTAGTTGAGAAACGTAGTTTGAGCACCGGAGAGTATAGTCATGCAGTGTGTATAGTCATGCACTCCTGTATAGTCATGCAGTGTGAACTCCTCTGTCGTCAAATCACGTGTGAACACAGCAGTGACTGAATGATACCCCAGATAGTTTCATGCTTTTAAGTCAAACTTTCGTAAGGTTGGTCTGGACCACTCTTAAGCCTAGTTCAGACTGCACGATTTTCAAACTCGTAGGGTCACTGCTCTTTTCACACTGCATGACTATCTGGGGTATCATTCAGTTACTGCTGTGTTCACATTGCACGATGGTTTGACGACAGAGGAGTTCACACTGCATGACTGAACAAGAGGAAGAATCACTGACAACTTTCTCTCTCCGGTGCGAAAACTACATTTCCCAACTACACGTGCAATGTAACAAGAAAACAACGCAAGATCACACGTGCTTCAGACCGGAGTTCTCGCGTGAGACTTGGAATTGTTATTAAAAATGATAAACTGCAAAAAGTTTGCTTCAAATTGTATGTGCGCTGATTTGTGGAGAAAAAGAAAAAAAGATTATGGCGGAAGAAATTGATGGAGAGACAGAGGGAGCCAGGATTGTGTTCTGCAAAGACAGTTTGAGGTAAATTAATAATTTTGTAATGTGCTACTGCGGCTGGATGTGCAAATATTTGGCCTTTGTTTCTGTTAGATAGAATTGTAAATATATCTATTAAAATACTGATATTCTGCTCTATAACTCCTCCCTGAACCTCCTGCTACCCTGTATCTCACTCGTTCATTGGCTGTCGGTCATCGCAATGTAATTTTCAGTCAGAACGCAGTTCACACAGAAGGAGTTTGAATCGCCGAGAGGTCCAGATATTTAGCATGCCAAATATCTCACCGGCATCGGCGACTCGTCAGCGATTCTCTCTGATCGCGTCTTTTATTATTCACATTACGTGATCGTCAATCGCGTGCACTAGCACCGATTTGCCTGTGATCTGAGGCATTTGTCTGCGATTTTGCAAAACTTGTCAGCGACTCAAAATCGGGGCAAAAATCGGGCAGTGTGAACTAGGCTTTAGATATACCTCATCACTATTGACAGTTAATTCCACTAGTGGCCACCACTGTGCAAAAAGCTTCTTTACATGTCAGTCTATACAAATATAACGTCTCGGTTACGTATGTAACCCTAGTTCCCTGAGGGGATCAAGACTCTGCGTCGAAACGTTGTGAGAACGCCTCTGCGGGATTGCGTCACGAAGCGCGTGTAGAACCAGTCCAATCAGGAGATCAAACGTCATAGACGGGGTGATGTCATCGACCGGAAACTATAAAGCATCCGCGAACACAAACAGAAACTAGCTTCTGAAACAGCCTGAAGTAAGTGATCACGGGCATGCCGGGAGTATGGCCGGGGAGACGAAGCATCTCGTTACCCTCAGGGAACTAGGGTTACATACGTAACCGAGACGTTCCCTATCTGGGAACTCGAGCTGCGTCGAAACGCTCTGAGAACGCTTATACCCACATCGCCATAGGACCAAGTGCTCTTATGTGTAAAACCGTAGCTCACAGGACTACGATAACACCTGTGCCCCAGCAGTAGATGCTACATCCAATTCGTAAAATCTTACGAAAGTCAGCGGCGAGGACCAGCCTGCCGCGTTACATATATCTTGGAGGGAAGCCCCCGATAGAAGTGCTTTAGAAGCAGCCATACCCCTAGTAGAATGCGCCCAGACAGCCAGAGGAGACGGCTGTCCGACCGCTTCATAAGCAAGTGAGATGGCCTCGACCAGCCACTTGCTCATTCTCTGCTTAAACACTGGTGCCCCTTTCTTTGGGGCTCCGAAACAGACAAACAGTTGGTCAGTCTTTCTCCATAGGGCACCTCTGTGGACATATGCATCAAGCGCCCTAACCGGGCAAAGCAGATTTAATTTTTCCTAGTCTGACGTCACGAAAGGAGGAGGACAGAACTCTTGCAGAGTAATGGGACCCCTTAGGCTCGTAGGAACCTTGGGGATATAACCTGGTCTGGAGTGAAGGAAAGCCTTTACCATGCCAGGTGCAAACTCTAGACATGAGGGCCCTACCGACAGGGACTGAATGTCCCCAATTCTTTTAAGGGACGAAATGGCCAATAAAAAGATGGTCTTAAGAGTCAGAAATTTATCTGGCACTTCCTCAATTGGTTCAAAGGGAGCCTCAGACAGGCCCTGCAAAACAATGGTCAAATCCCAGGTCGGGACCCTCGAATGTACCACCGGCCTCAACCTTAAAGTGCCAAGGAGGAAACGTGTAACTAACGGGTGTCTTCCCAAAGACACTCCACCCAAAGGAGTGTGAAAAGCAGCTAAGGCCACCATGTACACCTTTATTGTGGAGGGGGTCAACCCTGCTGAGAATCTCGCCTGCAGGAACTCAAGCACTGTACCAACCGGGCAGTTAACTGGGTCCAACTGGCGTTCTCTGCACCATACTGAGAACAATCTCCATTTTAGAGCATACAGTTTCCTCATGGACGGAGATCTAGAGTGAAGGATGGTCTCCACGACCTCAGTCGAGAGACCCTCTTCTAGGAGCCTAGCCCCCTCAGAGGCCAGGCCCACAGTTTCCATAACTCCGGGCGGGGATGAAGGAAGCTCCCGCCCGCTTGAGAGAGGAGGTCCCTCCTGGTTGGAATCTCCATGGGAGAGCCTTCCAGGAGAGATATTAGATCCGTGAACCAGATTCTGGTCGGCCAGCATGGAGCCACTAATAGCACACGGACTCCGTCCCTGCGCACCCTCTCCAGAACTCCCGGAAGCAGAGCAATCGGGGGAAATTCGTACAGGGGCAGCCTCGGCCACTCCTGTACCATGGCATCCAGCCCCAGCGGGGGGGAGTGGACCACCCTCGGGTGGCCCGCAGGGACCATCTGCGCCCCGGCATGGCGGCGGGGTTGGCAGTGTGGCCCCCAGATGGCTCCGCAGGACGACGGGTACCGTGTGCTGAGGTAACAACCCTCAGCGTCCTGACCCTTCTGGCATCAGGAACGCTTTGATGAGGCCTTCTTGGCGATAAGGACTGTCCTCAGATCAGCCCTACCCCTCGAAGACCTCGTCTGAGAGCACCGCCCCGCCTCCCAATCTCTTTGTGGAGGAGTACGGGTGGCGACGCTCTGCCTCTGTTGAGCCCTGTGCGAGGAGCTCATACCCGGCTTTTCTTTTGGTTTTTTGTTTTTTTCTGCTGTTTTTCTGCAGCAGCCCCTGGGACTTGGATTCGGAGAGGGAGAAACTGTTTTAGCGCCGCCGCCTGCTTTTTCGACTCCTGGAACCTCTCGGTGACCGATTGTACGGCGTCACCGAAGAGGCCCGCAGGGGACAGCGGCACATAGAGCAGAAAGCTCTTCTCCCTCTCCTTAATCTCGGTGGGGTTCAACCACAAATGCCTCTCCGTGGCCATAGAGCGGCACACACTTCTGGCCGTCTCCTTGGTGGCCCAGAGAGCAAGATTGGCAGATTGTCTCAACTCATTTATGACATCTCCCCCCACCTCGTCTCTACCATCCAAGTCCCTGAGCAGGTCGGCCTGGTACGCCTGCATAATCGCCATTGTATGCAGGCACGCCGCGGCCTGACCTGCCGCCGAGTACGCTTTACCCACCAACGCTGATGTTGTCTTTAGCGGTTTGGAGGGTAAAGTCGGGGCCTTTAGGGATGGCTCGCAAGCGTCTCTTCGACCTTCGGCATGGCCCCATAACCATATTTTTTCAGCCCTACGATGTTACTGTAGGTGGAAGTCTGTGGGCTGAATACTCGATATGAAGCCAGTTTCTTCCACGACCTAGACACCTCGGTGTGCAGGTTGGGGAAGAACGGCAGGCCCCGACGTTGAGGCTCCGCTGCACGAGAGGAGAGTCGCTCATCTAATTTACTATGCTTTCGATGGGATTCTGATCTCTCAGTTGGCCAGTCAATATTTAATCTGGCCACCGCTCTCGTGAGTACCTCAATAAGCTCCTCGCTTGCTGGTGACTGAAGTGGTGAGTCTTCAGTCGCGATGCTCTCAACGTCCACCTCCTCAGAGCGGGGGGAAGAAACCGCATGGCGGGCTTCCAAACCCCGAGATGAAGCACTGGACAGTGCAGGTGAGGGCTGAGATAAGGCTGGGCCCGTCTCAAACCCCTCTGCAAGGTCCATCTGTGAACCCCACGACTGAAGCCGCCGCTCTGCCTCGGCAGCAGCAGGACCCGAGTCGCGGGGAACATGAGCCGAGGCACCCTCCTCAAAGAGTGCCTGGCGGGAGCGCAGCGTTCCTAACGGAAGCCGCTCACTGGGCATGTTGCGCTCCCAAACAGACTACACACAGAGAATGTGTATCCCCACCCGTGATGTTTTTTTTTTGTTTTTGTTTTTAGCAGGGCAGGGATGAACACACCTCATGAACTGTTCACTCGCCATTTTTCTCCTTTTTTTCTTTTATTTTAATATATTTAGCAATATTTAACAAAGGTGGAAAAAATTTCTTTCATAGACAGACAAAAACACCAAATAGACAGACAGGTTCACACAGATTGCTTGCTGAAGGCACAGAAGCTAGTTTCTGTTTGTGTTCGCGGATGCTTTATAGTTTCCGGTCGATGACGTTCTATCTCCTGATTGGACTGGTTCTACACGTGCTTCACGACGCAATCCCGCAGAGGCGTTCTCACAGCATTTCGACGCAGCTCGATTTCCCAGATAGGGAATTCTGAAGTTGTAATATACACCCAGTGTTCAATTAGCCTTGTTGAATAGTTTTTTAATGCAAGGATTAAAACTGTCATTACACTAATGGTTGTTAGCTTTTTAAGAATATTATAATTAAGGTACATCAGCTGGCAAACCATTAGACAGGAAAGACTTCGGAGCCTATTTAAAGGGAATGATTGTGGAGGGGAGTTTGGTCAAACTATGGCAGTGAGACAGCGACTAGTTGTGCTAAATCAAAGATGGCACCACACTATTTTATAAGTGAAAATCTTAGTCTCCTGGCTACCATGTCTAAAGCTGCTATTGAAAATACATTTTGCCTGCCACAACAGCAGATTCAGCAGCTTTTAGATCTTGTTGATCCAAGAGCTACTGAATGGAGCTACGCCCTCAGCCCTGAAATCCAGCTGCTGGCGGCGCTCCTCTTTCTTTCTTTATTCTCTGCCATAGTAACAGCTGATTATATGATTCGCGTGTTGAGATTTTATTGAGTTGGCCATCCAATAACAAAAATTAGTTATTTACACAATAATGTGATGCAGCTGCAGGGCAATCATCCTTGGTTGTGTAGTAAATCCACACACTATGGAAAATATATTGTAATAATATAAATGACTCGTTAAAACTGCCAGTTAGCGTAGCGGGTTTACGCACGAAATTTAAATTGTATGATAAGTGCATGTTCAACTATTTCTGAAGTGCTTCTTTTATAAAGAACATATTTTTCACATAACGCAGTGAAATAAGTAATATTGCATAGAGTAAATAATTGATTCTTGAGCCATCAATACAAGCCAATTCAGAACCGCCACCAAGGACAGCACCCGCTAATGTCGCACTTAAGAAGGTATACCTTAAGCAACCTCCTAAGGTATAGTTCGGGGGAACTTGCCTAGAAATGGGATACCTTCAGTTAAGTTATACCTTTAGAGTCTTTGTAGCGCCCTAAGAGACAACGTTATCGGGAAATGCAGCCCCGATCTTCACCAAATGTTTCATTTATTTCCATGTGTCTTCCTACATGGTTGTTTACAAAGTGAAAAGCTACACACTCCATCAACTAGGGTTAGAAGAACTGTTGCCAAACATATAACATAATAGAAACATAACCACTGCAGTAATGATCCAATCAAAGCATTAAGCTTAAGTATTTGCTCTCTTGCACCTTAAGAGAATGTATCTTTTCAGAAAAGATGGACTACAGTTCTCTTTGTAAATTGTGTGATTGATTAAAATCAGCTGGCAAATTATTTTAATTATCTTATAAAAGATTATTGTTATAAACACGAGCCCCATCTGAAAGGTAAAGGGGGAGGTGTTGTTGTAATTTATAATACAATCTTAAGTATTTCTCAGAAGTCTAGTTTTAAATATAACTCCTTTGAAGTTTTGGTGCTTTATGTAACGTTGTGTAGTGTAAAGGATAAATCCTGTTTGACATTTGTATTGGCTACTGTATACAGGCCTCCAGGGCACAATACAGACTTTATCAAAGAATTTGCTGGTTTTCTATCAGAGTTAGTACTGGCTGCAGATAAATTACTAATTGTTGGTGATTTTAATATCCATGTAGACAATGAAAAAGATGCATTGGGATTGGTATTCAGAGACATTCTAAACTCTATTGGAGTTAGACAACACGTATCGGGACCCACTCATCGCCTTAATCATACTTTAGATCTAAAAATGTCACAAAAATGTCACTAAAAATGATCTCAGATCATTACCTAATATCATGTATACTTAATTTACCTAAGGCTTCAAAGCCATCCCCTCACTTCAAATATGGCAGGACTATAACCGCTGCGACTAAAGATTGCTTTGTACATAATCTTCCTCATCAGTTCCATCTCCTCAACATTACAGATAGCCAAGAGGAACTTGATGCTGCAACAGAAACTATTGACTCTCTCTTTACTAGCACTTTAGACATATAGTTGCTCGAAAAATGGAGCACAGCTAGAAGAAAACAAAACTGGAGGTTTTTCATAATTTGTGGAAAGAGAGCATGATTGCATACAGAAAGGCCATAAAAACTGCTAGATTTGCTTATTTCTCAACTCTTTTAGAAGAAAACAAACACAACCCTGGGTATTTATTCGACACAGTGGCTAAATTAACAAAAAATAAAGCTTCAACTGCTGATGTTTGTAAACAGCACAGCAGTAATGACTTTATGAACTTCTTTACTAGTAAGAGTGATAATATTAGGAATATAATTATAACCATGCAGCCGTCTACTGCAGTATTACTTCAGACAGAGCATTGTAGTGTCACTGAGGAAAAATTACACTCATTAACTGCTATAGGAGGAGAAGACTGTCCTATATCAGCAGTAAATGAAGAGATGTCACACCAATCACAAGTTCAGTATGGAGAACCGCAAGGCTCAGTGTTAGGACCGTTGCTTTTCACCCTGTATATGCTACCACTGGGAGATATCATTAGGAAGCATGTTAGTTTTCATTTTTATGCTAACGATACTCAGCTTTATATTTTCTCAAGTTTCTGACGAAACTTACCAATTCACAAGATTGACGGAATGCATAGCTGATATAAAAAATTGGATAATTAGTAATTTCCTGCAACTTAATTCAAATAAAATGTCTCTGGTTACGACTGTAACCTTAGTTCCCTGAGAACAGGGAACGAGGCACTGCGTCAGCTTGACGCTACGGGGAACGCCTCCAGCGTGACAGGTGTCTGAACTACTATCGAATCACAGCAATCCTATTGACCGGTGACAGCCTATGATGTCATCAAGGTGCAACCAGGAAGTATATAAGGGCCCCTTGCAAACATGACTCCAGCTTCTTCGTCTGAAGGGACTGTTCGCAGGCAGGCCCCAAGGCATGGCAAAGTGACGTAGCCCCCCGCGGGGCCTACGACCAACTGATCAGGCCCAGGTGGCTGTAAGCTCAAAAACGACCCTCATAAGAGGGGAGCTCTTAAGCCTGCCTGGTAGGTACCATGCTGTAGGCAACCTATGCAGGTCCCTGTCCTGTAGGGACTGCATAGCAGCAGTGTCATCTCGTCATGCTAGTGTATGCGACCACCATCAGGTGCTGCCAGCTATAACCGAAGCCTGATGGCAGGAACCACTAGCTGTCAGCTTGAGCCAGTTATGTGTCTCCGTCCAAGGAACTTGTTCCCCCCAGGGAGTCCCAAAGGAGCCTCTACCTGGCACCGTTGAGGCTAGCTGTTTAAAGCCGCAGGTAAGTGGCTTAACTGGTCCCCTCAGGGAGGCCCATGAGGCCATTCACCATCAGAAGTCACCCATGCTAGCTGCGCGAGTGTCCAAACAATGGAGCTGGCCCTCAGGGAGGCCTGGCCTAATACCTGGCAGCAAGTCCTGCTAGCGGCTAGCTTGTCACTGAGACCGGATCCGGGAATCCCTTCTCAGGGAGGCCCAAAAGGGGCCTATCACCTGACACCACGTTATACCACGTAAGTAGCACCAGGCTGCTGCCGTGTATGCCCCGTCATCTAAATGAAACATAGTTGAAAAAAGCTCAGATGGAAGGGTTAGAGCTCTTAGTGTCCCCGCCTACCCGGATCTTCTAAATTATTCTTAACAACAATCCGGGGTGAGAACACATACCCATATCCACCCATCCTCCAAACATCAGCGTTTACCACCCGCTGATGTCCGTGAATACACTGAATATGGGTTCTTCCATACTCTCACGATCTCAGTCAGGAGATCAGGAAGGAATGGAAAGCTCAACTGAGCCGATGGTTTTATTGCCGGGGAGAAATCGACCGTTCCGTTTAAACAAGCGATGTCTCCTTTAATCCGCCCACATGATGGCCGCAGCCTGCATGCAGCGCGGTCATAACAACCATCGGCTCAGCATACACGGTCAGGATGGCCGAGAAATTATTTATCTTCTCACCAGCCATCCCTAAGAGCATTCGTGATTAATCTCGTCAGTCGCTAGATCGCCAGAGGGAAACGTCTTCTCGCGGCGATCGGTGACCCCATCCGAGGAACCGTGATGTGCATCCGCGCTCAGCCTCGGTGTGAGCGGGGACCACATCACTACTCTCAAATGCAAGAGTGCTAGACGAAAACGGAGCAATCTCAGATTGAAAACCTCGCTCACATTACACACAATCCAACAAATTACTCCACAAAAGCTTGATTGTGCATGCTCTTGATCCCAGGCGGAAAATAAATGAATTTGGATAACCTTTGACTTGAAGCATTCAGACAAAACAGTCCCTGAAGACGAAGAAGCTGGTGTCATGTTTGCAAGGCGCCCTTATATAATTTCTGGTCGCACCTTAATGACACATCATAGGCTGTCGCCGGTCAATAGAATTGCTGTGATTCAATAGTAGTTCAGACACCTGTCACGCTGGAGGCGTTCCCCGTAGCGTCAAGCTGACGCAGCGTCTCGTTCCCTTTCGAAAGGGAACTGAATTTTTAATTATTGAACAGAAAAGCTCCACAAGTAGTAACCTAGAATACTGTCTAACACTTGATGACTGCTCTGTCAAGCCCTCGTCGTCAGTGAGGAACCTGGGTGTGCTCTTTGATACCAATATTTCATTTGAAAGCCACATTTCTAGGATCTGTAAAACTGCATTCTACCATCTTAAAAATATATCTGAATTATGGCACATGCTTTCACTGCAAAATGCTGAACAGTTAGTACATGCGTTCATG
Source organism: Pseudorasbora parva (assembly GCF_024679245.1). NCBI lineage: Eukaryota > Metazoa > Chordata > Actinopteri > Cypriniformes > Gobionidae > Pseudorasbora > Pseudorasbora parva. The sequence continues at coordinate 8,469,541 of NC_090179.1, forward strand.
AGATCAAGGCTAGATTATTGTAATGCTCTACTGGGTGGTTGCCCTGCTTGCTTAATAAACAAACCAAAACGCAGCAGCTTGAGTTCTTACTAGAACCAGGAAGTATGATCATATTAGCCCAGTTCTGTCAACACTGCATTGGCTCCCTATTAAACATTGCATACATTTTAAAATTTTGCTTATTACTTACAAAGCACTAAATGGTTTAGCTCCCCAGTACTTAAGCAAGCTCTTAACACATTATACTCCATCACATCTATTGCGGTCTCAAAACTCTGGCCAGTTGATAATACCTAGAATCTCTAAATCAACTGCAGGTGGTCGTCCTTTTCCTATTTAGCACCTAAACTCTGGAACAGTCTTCCTAACATTGTTCGGGAGGCAGACACACTCTGTCAGTTTAAATCAAGACTAAAAACACATCTCTTTACAATGGCATACACATAGAACATTTTTTACTTTCATTATTCAAATCAATTGACTGATTGTTAGGCTGCATTAACTAGGTCAGCCGGAACCGGGAACACTTCCCATAACACCTGATGTACTCGTTACATCATAAAAAGAGTGGCATCCACAATGTTAGTCTCTCTGTTTATCCCGAGGTTTACTGCAGTCGGCCGGATCCAGGCCATGTCCGGATTGGATGGTGGACCTGCGTCTGGACATGACCAGCGCATCCTGGAGTGTCTGCTGAGACCGTGTCAATTGGTGCCTCCTCTGAATTTGCCTCACCGCCACTTCATCCTCAATAAACTTGTCTGCGGCGCAATAACTCCGATCTTTCAAGTATTAATATTCTTGTGTAATCGACGCGTCATGCTAAATGAACCCGTCTCTTGCGTGATACCCACAATTTTGAATATTTCTATCTAATATGATTTATGACTTGCAGTGTTGGCAGAATAATAATTATACACAGTTTATTAATAGACAAGAGGAGAACTGGCTGACTGAGTCTGGTTTCTCCCAAGGTTTATTTTTCTCCCTCATGCCCTGATGGAGTTTTGGTTCCTTGCCACTGTCGCCTTTGGCTTGGTTTGCTCAGTTGGGGACACTAAAATTATGATCCAAGTTATTCAACTAAATATACAAATGTATTAATTAGGTCATATTTAATTCTATAAACTAGCCAAATTAAACTAGCCAAATCAAATTTTGTTGCAATATTGTCCTGTTTAACACTGTGAAGCTGCTTTAAAACAATCATCATTGTAAAAGCGCTATATAAATAAAATTGATTGATTGATTGATTGATTGATTGATTGATTGATTGATTGATTGATTGATTGATTGATTGACTAAAAAACTTTAAAACTGTCATTAATGTAAAATGCTAAATTAAGTATTAAGAATACAGTTTTAAGTATAAATTGAAGATCTATAGAAATTTTTGAAATCTAACTTGATTTTACTTATAAGTAACTTATTTCTTAAATGTAATGAAAAACACGCTATAAAAAGTCAGCTTTATTTATATAGCGCTTTTACAATAACGATTGTTTCAAAGCAGCTTCACAGTGTTAAACAGGATAATATTGCAATAAAATTAGATTTGGCTGTGCAGTCGTTCTGGAGAAAACAGTGATGTTTTCAGCTTATTTTAATTTATCATATAGCAACAATGTTGGCAGATCAGTATTATAGTTTATTCAATGAATTAAGACCTGATAAATTAACTAATTTTATTTGTATATTTAGTTGAATAACTTAGATCATAATTTTAGTGTCCCAACTGACCAAGCCAAGCCAAAGGCGACAGTGGCACGGAACCAAAACTCCATCAGGGCATGATGGAGAAAAATAAACCTCGGGAGAAACCAGGCTCTGTAAAAAAGTAACTGTTACCATACAAATCTAATGAATGTCAGTGTCCATTAACAAATAGACATAAAATAATTGAACCTCAGCACAGTTCAGATGCAATAAAGCTCGCAACTGCTAATTTTCTGCTGACAAGTCACAATTATTAAGTGCATTGTTTTCATACTTCCACAGGAGAGAAATGGCACAAACATCACCTCACCTATCGCATTATGAACTGGCCACATAGTCTCTCTCCTAGTCAAGTGCATCTGGCGGTGGAGGTAGCGTTTCAGCTCTGGAGTAACGTGTCTGGCCTGCACTTCCAGGAGCTCCAGCAGGGTAACGCCGACATCCGTCTGGCCTTCTTTGAAGGGGAACATAATGATGGGACAGGAAATGCATTTGATGGGCCAGGTAACTTCTTTATTTCTTTAATTAACTAAATTAAATATGCTGTACATTAGCATTTACATCAAAAAATGTTTTTTAAAGTATTTATTTTTTTATAAAAATACAGGAAATGCCACATGGGCACAAGTGCCGTCCCTTCTTATATATGCAAACTACGCACACTGCAAAAAAAAAAAGCTTTTCTTACTTAATATTTTGTCTTGTTTCTAGTCAAAATTTCTAAAAAATTCGTACATTAAGAAACATTTACTAGACAAGTAAAAATGATTGTCTTGTTTTGGGAAAAAATAAATCAATTTTTTTTTTTTTGCTTAAAATAAGCAAACTAATCTGCCAGTGGGGTAAACATAATAATCTTGTTTTAATCTGGGTTCCACATAGCTGTGCTAACTGGGTGATTAATAGAGTTAATTCTGAAGAAAAAACTAAACAGAAATTATAAATAATTATACAGCAACCCACATAGCAACATTGTGTCGGCCCAGATCTGCCCCTCATCTGGCACATGTGGAATACGGATCTGGCCCACATGCTGCAATGAATTACGGCCCTTGAGTGGCCCACTCCTGTTTGCCAGATCTGGGCCACAAGCAGGCCATAACAATGCCACATGTCAGCCAAGAGCAAAGAAATAAACCAGAACTGGACCTTATCTGAGTCACAAAATATGTATATAATAAATATGGAGTCATTTCAGCATTAATAAGCCTGTTAACAAGCAGAATTAAAAGTAGAGGAAAGGCGGAAAGTAGAAGACAGAAAAAGGAACGAGCAGGAACACAAGAACTACAACTGACTTCAGACACAGCTTTAGATGAAATCAACTGAAGATAAAAGAAGACATTAAATCTCTGAAGATCTCATCAGAGGGTTAAACAACTCCACAAACAGCATTACCAGCTTCACACATTACTAACCAGACTGACTTTATTTCTGTCAGACGACTACAAAAGCTCTTATTGAGAATTAACAGAGGTTTAACTCTAATGTGTTTCATTTGAAGACACCATAACGGTGATCAGTGTTTCCATTAGTTGGGCTCTTTACTCTTATTATACATTTGTCTGTTTTTGGCTGCTGTGAAAGTGTGTTTGTAAAACACATTTGCAGTAGCAAAAGAACCTTAAACAAACTGACGTCAGATGAAGATGGTTACCTTTTAACAGTTTTATAATCATCTTAAAAATGACTGATGTCCTTTGGTTCTAACAATTGTGTTATTAATGGATTTTCATTGCAACCCCTGAGTTACTGCAGCATCAGATCCTGCAGTACTAGTCAATAAAAATCAGTATTTTTTTTTCACAAACAAGAGGGTAATCTACAATGACTTACACAGACATCAAGAATTAGCGTATGAATCTCAACAATGGTGACAATCAAAAATGCGGCATAATCCAATTCAGCTGCATAATTTATTCATGCTGCAGTGCATGCTGGGTACCAGCATAGTACAAAACTCCCAGCATACATTGCAGCATGAATAAATTATGCAGCTAAATTGTCCTATTGTTTTAATTCAAAACATTTGCTTTTATTTGTTTCTTTTTTGTTGTTGTGACATTTAATTAGCTTTTTGTTGATCTGATTATTTTGAATATTTTGTTGACTGCCACCATTGATGAGATTCATACACTGATTGTTGATGTCTGTGTGTGTCATTGTAGATTAGCCTTTTCGTTAAAATCTTCTAACTGATGGTTATAATACTGCAGGATCTGATGCTGCAGTAACTCAGGAATTATAATGTAAATGCATTAATAACACAATTGTTAGAATCAAACGACATTAGTACATTTTAAGATAATTATAACTAGTGATGGCCAAATGAGGCTTCCTGAACCACTGAGGCTTTCCAGCCCATTGGTTCACCAAAAGGTTCATTTACCTGAAGCCTCATGAAACAGTGTGCTCCCTAGTGACACCTGCTGTCCAAAGCAATGCATCGCACACAAATCTATTCATCCTGAGCAACCAAATTATCATAGTGTGGGCACACCCTTTTTCTATTGCCTGTGTATTAATAAAGTATTTTACTCTGCTTGTATTTACCTATGCACACACAACTCACACAAACACACAACTTTGTATTCAACTATTCAGTAGTTCTTTGGGTTAGTGATGAGTGAATGCCCAGAATGATTGTAAATAAATTATTGTGAGTGCAGTGCTTATGGGACTGGAATTGTGGAACAGCAAACTGCAACAGGGATGGGAAAGCTCTCCCTAATACAGTCTAGTCTTATAATAATATTAATAATAATAATAATAATAATAATAGCAATAATATATATATATATATATATATATATATATATATATATATATATATATATATATATATATATATATATATATATATATATATATATATATATATATATATATATATATAATAACACTAGGCCTACTTCTAATATATATATTATAGGGGTGATTATTCAATTGGGGGAACTTTTATGTCCCCGGGTTATACATTCATGTTAAAAATATATATAATATATATTATAATTATAATTACGTAGTATACACACTACTAGATATACAACTAGATATAGGCTAATTTACTCTATTACTCTACTGAACTATGTATAATTTACTCTAATAATCTACTAAACTAAGTATAATGTAATATAATATATAATAAGCTATGATATATAATGATATCGCTACTATACAACCAACACCTCAACACCAATGCAAATGCCTACTGCAAACCCCACAAGAGGCGCGAGGTTTCGAACCACTTTTATCCGAAAGCGATACTCCGAATGAAGCAATGACGTATTCAACAGAAAACGAGGCCTCGTTTGTCATCGTCACGTGATTTTCACGGAAACGATACAAGCCTCGAATCGGGGCTTCATCTGGAACGCCCCTTTTTGCTCGACACAAGCTCCGGAGCCTCGCTTCAGATGTCCCATCACTAATTATAACCCTGTAATCAACAGGTAACCATCAACATCTGATGTCAGTTTGTTTAAGGTTCTTTTGCTGCTGCAGATGTGTTTTATAAACACACTTTCACAGCAGCTAAAAACAGACAAATGTATAATAAGAGTAAAGAGCCCAACTAATGGAAACACTGATCACCGTTATGGTGACTTCAAATGTAACACATTAGAGTTAAACCTCTGTTAATTCTCAATAAGAGCTTTTGTAGTCGTCTGACAGAAATAAAGTCAGTCTGGTTAGTAATGTGTGAAGCTGGTAATGCTGTTTGTGGAGTTGTTTAATCCTCTGCTGAGATCTTCAGAGATTTAATGTCTTCTTTTATCTTCAGTTGATTTCATCTAAAGCTGTGGCTGAAGTCAGTTGTAGTTTTTGTGTTTCTGCTCGTCTCTTTTTCTGTTCTCATCTTTCCTTCAGTTATTCTGCTTGTTAACAGGCTTATTAAGTCTGCGATGACTCCATATTTATTATACACAGATTTTGTGACTCAGATAAGGTCCAGTTCTGGTTTATTTCTTTGCTCTTGGCTGACATGTGGCATTGTTATGGCCTGCTTGTGGCCCAGATCTGGCAAACAGGAGTGGCATGTGGCATTTATCGCAGCATGTGGGCCAGATCCGTATTCCACATGTGCCAGATGAGGGCCAGATCTGGGCCGACACAATGTTGCTATGTGGGAAAAGACTCAGCACAGTTTAATCAGAAATTATCAGAATGCATTGTACTATACACATTTTGAACTCCTACGAGTTCAACTGGACCTAGAATACTGTCTAACTCTTGATGACTGCTCTGTCAAGCCCTCGACATCAGTGAGGAACCTGGGTGTGCTCTTTAATACCAATCTTTCATTTGAAAGGCATGTTTCTAGCATCTGTAAAACTGTTTAAAAGCATAAAATATTGATCTAAATTACGGCAACATGCTCCCAATGCGAAATGCTGAACAGTCAGATACGTATCTTCTGAAAGAGTACAGAATCTCCAGATCAAAACACAGGTGAAACAGAAAGCATTCTCCCATCTTAAAAATATATCAACACTACGGCACATGCTCTCATTACAAAATGCTGAACAGTAAATTCATGCATTCATGATCTTAAAGCTAGATTATTGTAATGCTCTACTGGGTGGTTGCCCTGCTCGCTTAATAAACAAACTCCAGCTGGTCCAAAATGCAGCAGCTCGAGTTCTTACTAGAACCAGGAAGTATGATCATATTAGCCCAGTTCTGTCAACACTGCACTGGCTCCCTATTAAACATTGTATACATTACAGCACTAAATGGTTTAGCTCCCCAGTACTTGAGCGAGCTCTTAACACATTATACTCCATCATGTATATTGCGGTCTCAAAACTCTGGCCAGTTGATAATACCTAGAATATCAAAATCAACTGCAGGCAGTCAATCTTTTACCTATTTAGCTCCTAAACTCTGGAACAGTCTTCCTAGCATTGTTTGGGAAGCAGACACACTCTGTCAGTTTAAATCTAGACTAAAAACGTATCTCTTTACTATGGCATACACATAGAACTTTATCAATTTCTATTATTCTAATCAATTGACTGATTGTTAGGCTGCACTAACTAGGTCAGCTGGAACCGGAACGACACTCCACATAACACCTGATGTACTCGTTACAGAACGCATGGAGAGTTTTCTATCTTGGTTGAATATGGTGTTGTGTAAGTGGCCCCAAAGTAAATAACTAATGATCGCAATTAACATTGGAATTGAATTAATTCAAAACTTACTTTAGCTGTACAATAACTTCTTCTAGATCTGATGCACAGCCAAACATAGCTCTCCTCTATTATTTTCCTATTATCGCTGTAAAGCTGCTTTAAAGCAATCTATATTGTGAAAAATGCTATATAAATAAAGTTAATTAACCTGCCTTTACAGGGACTTTGGTCGACAGAGGTCAACGATCTTTCAACTATGAATCTGTCTTTATCTTCTTTAGGTGGCGCTCTGGCTCATGCATTTTTCCCATTCCGCGGTGAAGCTCATTTTGATATGTCTGAACGCTGGACCTTGAATGGTCTTAAAGGACACAACCTGTTCGTTGTGATGGCTCATGAAATTGGCCACACTCTGGGTTTGGTTCATTCACCTGTTCGCCATGCGCTCATGTCTCCATACTATAAGAAGTTGGGATCTAACGTGCTGCTCAGCTGGGATGACGTCACTGCTATACAACAACTCTATGGTAAACAAGCCGTTCTTTTCAATATTATCTTTCAGCAGCAAAGAATAGGGCTCTTGTCTTTAGGAACAATGTCTTGAGAATCAGTCTTCACCTAGCGAGCCAATGGATACAGGTAATTTTGCCAGGCTGTACTAAAACAGACAGAGATAAACATAGATTTACACTGAAAGAAACAAACACAATTATAGTTCCAGGCCAGTGAAACTGTCAGCTGTTTCTCAAGCATGTGTCAGGCAGGTTTACACATGCCACAATGCTTTCAGGGGAAATCTCACGAACATCCATCTTCAGCACACATTTCAATCCATTCCAATGAGTCTTCCAGGCAGATGTTTTAGCCTTCCAGAAAAAAACCAAAGATAAGCTATCATATTAATGTCCACACATAGTGCTTGGTGCCAGCACTAATATATTACAATATTAATATTTTACTCTTTTATGTACAGCAGTTGCAAGCGGTGGCTTTTTCATGGAGGAGATACTAATATTAACATAGATGCCACACACACACACACATATATATATATATATATATATATATATATATATATATATATATATATATATATATATATATATATATATGATCAAATTATACAGACAGTACTAGATAAACAAAAACTTTTTTTTTATAAATTAGATTTTTTTTTTTTTTACAGAAGTAATGGTGCTGTGGAATACTTGATAAGATTTTTCTGGTACAAGATTAAAAAAAAAACACAAAAAAAACAAATGCCGTTCAGTTTCTCACAGAAATATCATATCTACCAGTAATCAGGGGGCCAGAAGCCCAACTAAAGCTAACGCTAATCACCATAATGGTGACTTAAAACAAAACCTTTTCACCCAAACAACAACATCTAAACCTCTTTTAATTCTCTATTAAAAGCTTCTGTAGATGTTTTACAGAAATAAAGTCAGTTTGGTTAGTAATGTGTGAAGCTGGTAATGCTGTTTGTAGAGTTGTTTAATCCTCTGCTGAGATCTTCAGAAATGTAATGTCTTCTTTCATCTTCAGTTGATTTCATCTAAAGCTGTGGCTGAAGTCAGTTGTAGTTTGTGTTCTTATTTACATTTACATTTAATCATTTAGCAGAGGCTTTTATCCAAAGTGACGTACAAAAAACGTATTTCTCTTTCTTTCAGTGCTTGTTTACAGAAGGTGTTTGAATGATTCAGAGAATGTTTTAGGAACATCGAATTTACCTTTACATAACATTCTATTAATAGTAAGGAAACTGGACATTTTTATGTTCTTGGAAAATTACAATCCAACTGTCATAGAATGTTGAATTATTAATATATCAAAAGGATAAACAACGCAGATTTATGTTTACCATATTGCTCATATTTACCAAGGGTACCAATATTAGTGGAGGGCACTCATCTTTGAAGTAGGAGGAGTCCATGTAGAGGCCACAAAATTAATCACATCAACGTAATTTTTTATGATGCTAGATTTTCAATATGCTAACAAATATTTGTGTGGGTGTGCCTATATCCTCATGTTTACCAAAGGAAGTATTGTAGAATTGCATTCCTTTACTACAATCACAGATTTTTGCCATAGATTTGATATTTATTCTTTATTTCAGAAAAGCTGAAATGACTGCATTAAATGTAATTAAATCTTTTGGTAATGCTAGTTTAAGCAAGTGCGTATGCGCAGGCGCATCGTTTTTCTTTACAAAATGACAAATTACTTGTCTGCATTGCATAATAGGGTTTTTAGTTGTTTCCGATCATTTGTATAATGTTTTCATCTGTACAGAGGCAAAGTGAAGTGAAGGAGGCCTTCACAGAGGAGAGTCTAGTTGACACGGTCTCTGCAGAAACTTGAGGTCTGTGTTGTGGTCGTGTCTAGGCACCATCCACAGATCCACCATCTGACCTGGATAGGTTTCGATTATCCACATTCTACTTATAAGTATAACTAACTCTCATTAGAGACTGTCTTCTTAATATCTGCTAACACTTTATTTTGATGCTCCTTAACATACATATCTGACTTCATATGTACATGTCAACTTGTTCTACTAAACCAAACCCTACCCCGACAGCAAGCAACCATCAAAACCATGTTAAATCAATGTTAATATGTCAACTTTAACGGCATTGAATCAGCATCATGTTTGCACCCGCAATTAATGTTGACTTTTTTTTATTATTATTTCATCCAAAAATAAATGGTAATGAAATTGAATCAATGTTACAACTCTCAGAAAATGGAAAAACGACAATTACATCACAGCCTGAAATCAACTGAAGATAAACAAAGACAATAAATATCTCAAGATCTCAGCAGAAATTTTTGATTTTGAGAATTAACAGTAGCCTAGAAATCTAGACGCACCCTAGCGGCAGCAAATCTAATCTGGCACGAGTGTCGTCTAGCAACTCTCAATACACTCCTGAGCTGTAAAAACCAAACTCTGGTCAGGCAAATCACATCGTGTACAGAGTCGGTGGGCAGGGCTTAACATAATGACGGCCGAGTTGCGCTTGCGTGCTACTAGTAAACACAGAAACTGGCGAATGGCGGCCTTTCGAATCAGCTTTGACTCTGGAAGACTTGGAGTTAAGATTTTCTCTGAGAAAAGAACAAAGAACGGCACTGAAGTCATTCTTAAAAAGAGAAGATGTGTTTTGAGTTTTGCCGACCGGATACGGCGAATGTTTAATCAGTCAACTAGCTCTGCTTCACCTTCGTTGCTCTGGTTGGTTGTAGCGCTATCCTATCGCGTGCATGCTGTGCAGAGGGAGTTTGAAAGACCACCGTTTATCCCGCCCCTCGGATTGAGCTGTCAATGGAGAGTTTCCAGACCAAACATCTTGATGTGGGTCTGGATTGTCAGGCTAAATTAACAGAGGTTTAGATGTAGATGGTTTATTGAAAATGTTCACCATTATGGTGATTAGCGTTTCCTTTAGTTGGGCAGTTTGACACGGTTTTTGTAACAGAGTTCATCAAAACACATATTTTTTTGCAAAGAAAGTCAGGAACAAAGAAGATCAGGGAATTTTTCAGAAATTCCCAAATCTGAGGTAACTTTTAGGGTATGTAAGTAGCAGCTCACTCTTCTAACATAATCTGCTACTGGAGTAACGAAGAGACTGAAAAAATGATTGCACAACCACTAAATTGGTTATGTAAATCACTATTAAACAAAAGAAGAATGGCACGCTTCTTCTTAGCGTCTGTTTCATGGTGACTCGTCGATTCGTCGCTCTGCTGAGAATGTCTTGTGTGTTAACCAGGAACATACTCTGAGTTGTCTGAAATTACTCCGGGACGCGTTTTTGAAACAAGCATAGCCTACCTCGAGTAAGCCAGGTTTGGGTTGATGAACCGAGAGTTCAAGGTATATGTGACTGTATATGTGACTGTATGTGCGTCCTCGTCCTCGTGACGGTTAACAGGTTAACCTTGTTTTCTGGAATACACATGGTGATTTAGTTTTTAGCTTCATAAAGTAGTATAATTTTCTAATCATATCCATGACCAAAAGCTATTTGTTATTAATAAATTATACTTAAAATACTCTGCAGGAAAAGGAGGGGGAAGGAAGAAAAAAAATAAAAACCTTGTAGACACACCCCACAGACATGAAGAATCAGCAGATGACTCAACAATGCTTCATGTCACCATAGTTGAGATTTATATGTTGATTCTACAATGTATTTACATTTTAAGATCCTAACTAACTGGTGTGGGGAAAGAAAGATTTTTGTACAAATGTAGTCAGATTATCTTTTGTTTTATACAAAATCCATATTTTGCTAAACTATTTAGATTTTAAAATTGCTACAAGAAAAAAATCAGTATAACCGTAACCAAGCTGTACTCCAAATCTGAAGTTGAAAAGAGACCACTAAAAGGTTTTAAAGTACAATTTTCATTTTTAAGGGTGTCACAGGTTTAAGCTTTTGAATGATACATAGTTTATGATAATTTCTTCTTTTCCTTCTGGCAGGTGTTCATAATTAATGACACTCACCTCCAATTCCCTCTTAAAGGGTTACTTCAGCGATTAGCATATGGCTTTGTATCAGTAGAAACCCTGGAGTAAATTCAAATAAATGTGCTTTCCCCCCTCATATCCCCCTGAGACAAGAGATTTATGCATTTTATTTTTGAAAAAATTCTTTCTATGATGCAAATTGACTAGCCTGACGTGGTCATACTCAATTCTAGTCAGAATATGAGTCTGAAACTGCTCCATTGGGCTGTGATTATGGGGCGTGTTTCAACCAAACCAGGAAAGACATCAATTGGATAGACCTACAACCAATCAGAGCAACAAAGCGACACATTGTCAAACGTCAACAGAGCTCAACTGCACTGTGTTGCCAAGTCCGCGCTTTTTCCGCGGGTTCTTTTCCATGTCCGCGGGTTTAAGTGACTATTATGTGATATATAGACCCATGAGTGCGAATTTTAGCAGGCAACCTTGCCAAAATAACACACATTTTACCCCCAAATGCCATTTTTCCCCCGGAGAACCCCCGAGAAGCTAAGGCTAGTAGTTGGCGCGTTTTGTTGTAAAAACTTGGCAACCCTGTCTGCACGCGCGCTGAAATCAGGCTGGAATAAACGATCTTTGCCAGTGTTGTAAAATAATTTAATGATACACAGACTACTTACCCAACATGATCATCATTTCTGAGAGAAATTGTGATGATGAATGCAGATACAAGCTCTCCGTTTAGTATTCAAACAAATATAATCCAAGCCCCTTTGATGACGTGCATGATTACGTTACTGTTTATCATCTGTCCGTCATCGTCTAAAGCCCGCCCTTGATGATTTCATTGGTCCGAACAGTTTCTGTTCGGGGATAATTACTCCTCTATGGAGCAAGGCCAGACCGAATTGCCCGACCTAAAATGTTTGTGGGCGGGGCTAAGTTCGGCTGGCATCCAGGCTACAAATTGACGATATTTGCATCATAGGAGGAATGTTTGGCCAAAGGCTAAAGACTACAGCCAGCAGAGGGAGCCATTTCCACATGTTTTGAACCCGCGCATGGGGGATGGGAAATCACACTCACAGCTCAGCTGGCAGCTACAGGCACTCATTTAAACGGAGCTATGGTGAGCAATTTAAGTCTTTTAACTTCTTAAATTATTTTCAATGAAAGTTAAGCTTGCAAAGGCATGAACTGAAACGCGCCAGACTGAACCAGCGTTGTGAATGTATGCCGTGAGTGTAGTCGCGATTACCTCAGCTCTCATCACGAGATCTCAGCTCATTTATTTCACTCCTGCAGTTAGTGCTCAGTGCTGTGATACTCGCCCGGTGACTCACTCATTATATTGAACAGACATGTTCAGTTTTTAATTGTAGTGTCTTCTCCAACTCAGTCACAGTAATCAAGTTGGTGGCTTTGGGAATGGCCTCATAGGGCAGCCAAGCATTCTGGGAATTGTAGTCTTTCATCCCCATGAGACAAAAATACATTTTCTGTCTTTTCTCAGTCTAGAAGGCACCAAATTCAAAATTAATTTCACATTTCTACTACATTGGTGACCCAGTTTAAATACAGATTCATCTTCCCAGTGCTGAAGTACCCCTTTAAGCCTCGTCCCAGACTAAAATGTATTATTGAGCAGTTTTAACTGTAAACAAACTTGATCTGACACATCTTAAAATATGTCAGTGTCATTGTCATGTCTTAAGTTGCACACCAGTAATGTGCAAGGCACATTTCTAAAAAGGCGACCTAAATGACATAATAGAACTAAGGCCTAATCCTGGCTTAATCTATGCCCTGTCTGTGAAACCAGGCCTCGGTGTCTGAATTCACTAACTTGTTTTCATTCACTTATCAAGGGACAGGACAGGACATTACTGCTGCTGTCTTAAACTCACAGTAGGTCACAGTGGATTAAATAAAATGATAGTTTTTATATACAGTGTGCAGTATGTCCATAAAAAAGGTATTGTCCCTCTGAACAAAACGTTCAGTTTTGGGGTTGTTCCCCCAAACATATGATTGGGTAACATCTTTGTACACCATTCATTGGCATTCTGCATGTGTGTGCAGGTCAACCACCTGGGGATACAGTAAATCAGCTAGCAGGACGGGCTCTGAGATGGGCCATGCAGGATTGGCAGAATTCTCAAGATCCTAAGGGAGGTTCTCTCACACCGCACTACTGCCAGGGTTACTTTGATGCCATCACCACGGGTAAGAACTAGACACTGGGTGGAGCGTGGGGCATAACCCTAATGTGGGGCTAGTTGTAACGCGCATGGTTTAAAACTTTCTACACATGGCAGAATGACGAAACTTTGTGTATTTACTAGTTGCCATATAAACATTTAGAGAGAAAAAAATTTGCCAAAATGTTAATCACTGAACATTTATTTAACCACAGCAAAAGTACATTTCTTAAGCTTATTTTTCATCTCTGTTTTTTGTTTATTTAAAGTATGACATCTGATATTATTTAAATCTTATATCTGTTATTTAACAGTTGAGATGGCTCTTTAATGCTGATCTAACAGCAGAAGACACAAGTCGGGTTTAAATCCCAGTTGCGCAGGTGGGGTGTGTTTTAACACTGCGTTACAATGAGCCCCTATTATAACTACGCTATTATATAATCTATACTTTAATTAATTATTTTGAGAAACCATGAGAAAAGGGTGAATAATGGCTGAGACTCTCGTTTTTTAAAGTCAGTTTAACATAATTTAAGTTGAAATAACTTAAACATCCCAGTCAATTGTACTGCAAAAGTTCAAAATGTGCCCCTTTTTTACAGTGTGAGAGTCAATGGTCAGAAATTATTAATTATTTTAACTATGCTATATAGCTGTATTTAGCGGTGTTTGTTGTCAGACTCAAACATATGTGTATTTTTGAGGACAAAAAATGCTATTATTTTATTTTAAAAAGTTATTAAATGTATTTTATTGACAACATATTTTAGTTTGTTTTGGATATATTTTTTATTATATTCGGTAACAGTTTGAAGCTGTCATTTAGTCATGTTACAATGTGCATGTCACATTTCACTTCCATTCTTTTAGGGTAAATTTAAAAAAAAGTATACACTGTATTACTGAAACAAAACCACATACATTTACTAGACATGTGTGCAATTAATGTGGGAAAAGAAATAAATATGCTAAACCCCAAGTAAATTTACACAATCTGAGAAAGTCAAAAAGCGTTAGGGTGTGCCCTGCTCTCCCCTATTAATTGGCACTTGAACACTTTTCCTTGAACTGTGTAAAGCTTTTGTTTTTCTGTAGATGAGAATGGGACAGTGCTGGTGTTTCAGGGCCATCATTTCTGGACGGTATCTAATGGCAGTGCAAGCGATCCTCTTCCGCTCCGGACACGCTGGCCGCAGCTGTCATTGGCTATTGAAGCAGCTGCCTTCTCCCCACTTGACAGCAAACTCTACTTCTTTAAAGGTAGGCTGATGTAAATACCTCAGGAGTTCAGACCATTTCCCAAACACAGGTAATACAATGTCCAGGGGAGTCACACATGCTCCAGAGTGCAGTTTTGTCCAGGGCACATCTGGTCTCATATAGTGTATGTTTACCCAATAACAAAAAAACAGCTTTTGGGGATTTGTGGTTTGACAATGCATTCAGTTTTACATTCTAAGTGTATTGCATTTCTATTGCGTCCATATTTTACTTCCATAACTTGGTGAACAATTTGGTGGAAATAAGATACATTATGACAGGAAAAAAAAGCTAAGCTGTTTCAGAAAGAGCACATTTTACATTCAGATTAATAAGGCAAATAGTTTCTTTGAAACAACATGCATAGATGAAACTTTCACAATATGAACACGAACCAGCATAAAAAAGTAAATATTGTATGTTTCATTTTTCCTTAACTGTTCATTCCTGTCAATCCAGGTGAACAGATTTGGTTTGCTGTCCTTGAAAGGATGGTCCCAGGACTCAGCTACTACAGAATTGGACAGAATGAGGAAGCTTAGAAAAGAGGAGGTGATGGGATATATGTGAGGGAGAAAGCAGAAAAGCCTTTGCTGGCTTGACATGCAGAGTGTTAAATGACTGATGCTTGCCTGGCTCGCTTGTGATGATGATTGACTGGGCTGAATGATAAGGCTCCTCCTGATATGGATCTTATATGTATATAAGATATATGGATTTTATCATTCATATGATATATGGATGTATATGGATTTTATCATTCATATGATATATGGATTGTATCATTCATATATTGATGTTTTGGAAAACAGCACTGTTAACAATCTATTTGTATATTCTACAGAAGAAAGTAAATCATGAAGGATTGAAAGTCAAGTCACATTTATATATAAAGCCTTTTTCACAATACATATTGTTTCAAAGAAGCTTTACAGAAAATCTGGATGTTAAAGTTAAGAATATTAAAATCTGCATACCTTATAGTCACATTTTCGCAGATTAGAGCTGAGCAATATTATAATTTACATTTTACAATGATACAACATGATTTATAAGTGTACTGTATGTTTGTGGATAAAGCTGGACATACACTGTATTGCCAAAAGGACACCCCTGCAAATCATTGAATTTAGGTGTTCCAATCACTTCCAACTATGGCCACAGGTGTATAAAATCAAGCACTAGGCATGCAGACGCTTCAACAAACATTTGTGAAAGAACGGGTAGTTCTGAGGAGCTCAGTGAATTGAAGTGTTGTACCGTGATAGGTTGCCACTGTAATGAGTGGAATGTTATTTGGTCCACTAGGTGGCAGTAATGGATAGTATAAAGTTGGGTGCATTTACTGAGGAAGAGGAGTTGTAATTTGTATATGATGGATACTTGTACATCATTGTATGATGAAAGACACCAGTATCCACAATTTCGAGTTCCTCTTGTCTTTATGCTTCCTGAATAACACATGGTACCAGGAGTGGGGGAAGAAGAACGCCATGGATGCAATTAAACCCCCTGTTTCACTGAAATTATGTAGAAATGTTGATGAAAACTGGAGGACTTTCAAACAACAATTTGAGTTGTATGTTACAGCCATTGGACAAACGGCTGCTGCAGAGGAATGAAAAAATGCTTACAATTACTTAAAATTGATGGAGTAGATGCTGTGGAAGTTTATAACACTTTTATCTTTAAAGATGAGGCCGACAAGAAGAAACCAGACAAAGTATTGGAAAAATTTGACGCTCGTTGTTTGCCAAAGAAGAATGAGACATATGAACGATATGTGTTTATAACTTGAATAGAGCATGAAGAAGAGGCTTTTGATTGCTTTCTTAAGGACCTCAAGATCAAGGCAAAGTTTCACGCAGTTTACGGTTCATCAGTAATTCTGCAGGAGACAATCCACAACCATGTCAAGGAACGTTGCCATTTACTTACAAAATACAACTGAAGGAAGATGCTACACCTGTTATCCATGCTCCTCGGCGGGTTCCTGTCCCTCTGCGAGAGTCCTTGAAGCAGGAATTGGATCGCATGACCCAAATGGGTGTCATACAGAAGCCTGAACAACCAACAGATTGGGTTAATTCCATCACTTGTGTGAAAAAACCTGGTAAATTGAGATCCTAAAGATCTTAATGATATGATAAAAAGAAACCCACACGTGCAGAGATTCTTAGTGAAATTGGATGTATCTCATGGTTTCTGGCAGATTCGATTAAATTCTGAGAGTAGCAAATATTGCACTATTAATCCTAACTTTGAAAGATATTCCTTTTTGCGTCTTCCATTTGAAATTAAGTCAGCTCCTGAAAATTTTCATTGAGCAATGGAAACACTGATTGAAGGTCTTAGAGGTGTGCATGTATACAGTATATTGATGATCTGGTGTTGAACAACATAATCACCAACTGTTACAATTGATGGAAAAAAATCGAGTCCATGATTTAAAGTTAAACAAGAACAAGTGTCAGTTTAGAGTCACAGAAACAACCTTCCTGGGTGGTAAGCTGTCTGCCAAAGGCGTGAAACCAGATCCGGTTAAAGTACAGGCCTTGCTGGATATGCCTCCACCTAGTAACAAGAAGGGGGTTCTACATGCTTTAGGTATGGTCAGTTTTCTACCAAATTTATCAGCCAAAACCAAACACGAGAGCATTGTTTCAAAATGACAAAGAGTCTGTGTGGTTTTCTTTACAGAATCAAGAATGGAAGAAGTTAAAGGAAATGTTGACTACTAAACCTGTCTTGGGTTTTTTTCATCACACTCATCCAATTAAGATCTCTACAGATGCCTTACAGGATGGACTAGGAGCTGTGCTTCTTCAGGCTGTGGGAGAGTCCTGGAGACTTGTTGCATATGCTTCTCGATCTATGACAAACAGAAAAATGTTACTTGCAGATTGAAAAAGAAACCTTGGGGTTACTATTTGGCTGTGAGAAATTCCACAGATATGTTTATGGATTACCTACTTTTACAGTAAAGACAGATTATAAACCATTGATATCGATAATTAAAAATAACTTAGATATGTCAACCAGAATTCAGCGTATGATAATGAAATGACAAAAATATGATCTTCATATTGAATGAAGTGTATACATCTGTGAAGTATCTCATTGTGTCTCGAGCATATCACAGATCAGTCTTATCATGGGAGAACTGGAAGGACGTGAGTACGGTGGTTTCCTCTTTGCCCTTTGAACTTCTGGAGAGAACTCTCTCCAGAAGTTCAGTGAGGATTTCTGAATGATCCAATGTTGACCTAAATGACTAATGATGATAAATAGAGTCCACCTATGTGTAATCAAGTCTCCGTATAAATGCACCTGCACTGTGTCTCAGAGGTCCGTTTAAAGCGCAGAGAGCATCATGAAGAACAAGAGACACACCAAGCAGGTCCGAGATACTGTTATGGAGAAGTTTAAAGCCGGATTTGGATACAAAAAGATTTCCGAAGCTTTAAACATCCCAAGGAGCACTGTGCAAGCGATAATATTGAAATGGAAGGAGTATCAGACCACTGCAAATCTACCAAGACCTGGCCGTCCCTCTACACTTTCAGCTCATACAAGGAGACGACTGATCAGAGATGCAGCCAAGAGGCCCATGATCACTCTGGATGAACTGCAGAGATCTACAGCTGAGGTGGGAGACTCTGTCCATAGGACAACAATCAGTCGTATACTGCACAAATCTGGCCTTTCTGGAAGAGTGGCAAGAAGAAAGCCATTTCTTAAAGATATCCATAAAAAGTGTCATTTAAAGTTTGCCACAAGCCACCTGGGAGACACACCAAACATGTGGAAGAAGGTGCTCTGGTCAGATGAAACCAAAATTGAACTTTTTGGCAACAATGCAAAACGTTATGTTTGCCGTAAAAGCAACACAGCTCATCACCCTGAACACACCATCCCCACTGTCAAACATGGTGGTGGCACGTCACAGTTTGGGCCTGCATTTCTTCAGCAGGGACAGGGAAGATGGTTAAAATTGATGGGAAGATGAATGAAGCCAAATACAGGACCAGTCTGGAAGAAAACCTGATGGAGTCTGCATAAGACCTGAGACTGGGACGGAGATTTGTCTTGCAACAAGACAATGATCCAAAACATAAAGCAAAACCTACAATGGAATGGTTCAGAAATAACCATATCCAGGTGTTAGAATGGCCAAGTCAAAGTCCAGACCTGAATCCAATCGAGAATCTGTGGAAAGAACTGAAAACTGCTGTTAACAAACGCTCTCCATCCAACCTCACTGAGCTCGAGCTGTTCTGCAAGGAGAAATGGGCAAAAATGTCAGTCTCTTGATGTGCAGAACGGATAGAGACATACCCCAAGTGACTTACAGCTGTAATCGCAGCAAAAGGTGCCGCTACAAAGTATTAACTTAAGGGGGCCGAATAATTTTGCACGCCCAATTTTTCAGGTTTTGATTTGTTAAAAAAATGTGAAATATCCAATAAATTTCGTTCCACTTCATGATTGTGTCCCACTTGTTGTTGATTCTTCACAAAAAATTACAATTTCATATCATTATGTTTGAAGCCTGAAATGTGGCAAAAGGTCGCAAAGTTCAAGGGGGCCGAATACTTTCGCAAGGCACTGTATGCATGTAAAGTTGAATGTACTTAAACTTTTAATAATATGCCAGGCGAATGTAATTAGCATTTTGCCACAACCTTAAACAATCAAGAAGTTAAGATTTTCTATATAGTATATAAAAGTTAAGTGTGTATTTGTGTAAAGTTGCTGTACTAGTATTTGCATAGTTTATTATTATGAATTAGTTAATAAAACCTGAAAATTAGTAAAAGTAATTTTTATGTAAACTATTCCTTTAAAGATGCATATTCTCAATACATCGCCACGTTCTTTTCTCCTGCTAGGAAGACGGGTGTGGCGTTACTCAGGCTCTGATCTGGACCCTGGATTCCCCAAGAAGAACCGTAAATTAGGCTTACCTTTGCACCCTGACTGTGCCTTCTTCTACCAGCCTCTGGGCCACATGGTGCTCTTCAAAGGGTCCCGTTACTTCGTCCTGAACCTTGAGTCTCTTAGCATAGAGCCATACTACCCTCGCACTCTGAGGGACTGGAAGGGTATTCCACGAGGGGTAAATGGGGCCTTGACTCGGGCAGATGGAAAACTGTATTTCTTTAAAGAGCAGCAGTATTGGAGGTTTGATCCCGGGAAGGTGCGCATTACTGCGACTGGACAGTGGGCAGAGAGGCTGGAATGGATTGGCTGCCACAGATCTCCATCATTACAGGGTAATGAGCTACTCTGACCACAAGAGCGAATCAAACTAGATTCACAATATTAAGAGGCATTTGGGATATGTGCAATTCACGTAAAGGCCTGAAAGGTTTTATCTGGGAAATGGACAGTGGAACATCTTTCTCAGTTGCAGTCTACAAATGCAACGAGAGCTGAGCAAAGTGATGTACACTTGTGTCACAAGTTGGGACTAGTTAAGGCTTTGTTTGTGTTTTTGAAAGGAGTCTCTTCTGCTCACCAAGGCTACTTTTATTTGATCAAAATGTCTAGTAAAAACAGTGATGTTGGGAAATATCCTTACAATTTAAATTGTGACCTCTTTTCTACTTTAATATATTTTCAAACGTTATTTAGTCATGTGATCAATTTTCAGCCTCATCACTCTAGTCTTCATTGTCACATGATCCTCCAGAAATCATTCTATTATGACTGAAAAGAGTTTAATGTTAAAAATCATCATAAAATGGATGGAAAGTCAATAAATAGTTGTGATACACAATATAAAGAAAAAGTTTGCAGAAAAAGAAGCATAAAAGAATTAGTGATTTCTGACTCATTCATTACTGACAGAATTTGAGTCTATTAAAGAGAAAAACACTTCTCGTTTATTTAAAACATCCTTCATACAGAATTATTAAATTAGCTTGTTACCAACATACAGTCATTACTTTACAAGTAATAATTACAATGACATACAAAGTACTACATATTTAACAATACATTTCTTTAAAAAATGGCGTCAAATATCTAAATACACTATAAAAAGTATTTTTTTCTGCTGAGATTTCAGTTTTAGCGGTAATAATTTAGTGGACATACAATAAACAGTTCTGTGACAACTACAGTGCTTTGTGTACAGAATAACAAAACCTTCTAACTAGGGTCTGACTCTAACTAATACATGTTTACAACATATTTGGCTCATATTTGGCTTAGCAGGGGTGTCCAAACTCGGTCCTGGAGGCCCACAATCTTGCAGAATTTAGCTCCAAAATACCTCAACATGCCTGCCTGGAACTTTCTAGGGTGTTTCTAGGGAACTTTCTACCACTCCCTTAGGATGTGAGTGAAGGATACACCAGTGTATCATCACTCATGACTCCTTAGGAAGCTTCCTCACTCCTCGTCGTGCATATAGAGAACTGAGATGAGTTTGATTGGTTTCCGGGTCACTGGCTGGAAGATGGAGGAGCAGGGAAACAAGGAAGCATCACTTTGAGGATTGAGAAGCACCCATAGAATGCCTACACCTTGATTAGCTGGTTCAGGTGTTTAACTGGGATTGAAGTTGAACTCTGCAGGACAGTGGCTCTCCAGGAGCAGGTCTGGACAGCCCTGCTGAAAGAGAATGTGTTCAGAATGTGTACTAGCTTCCTACTTTTACTATTTCTGCAGGTATATACATTGAGCAGTATGCACACTTTATGTATGCATTGAACACTAGGATTCCAGGATGATCTATAACATTAGGCAGAGTAGTATTCAACCAGAGCAGACTGCATGAGATTTGTTTCAAATGACTTTTGTTGTGTTTTTTACTAAAAAGGAGCAGTACTCCTTTTAGTAATATTCCCTTGTACTAGTATTCCTTTCTAAACAAAGTTCTCAATGTGTGTTGTGATTCAACTGATACAAACAATCATCATAAAACAATTCCAATGCCACTAAAGCTGAGTTTCCACTTAAATTACCCAGAACAATTTTTCCCAATAACTTTTTTCCCCCCAGACCTGTTGCTGTCTGCATTTCCATTACAATTAAAAATACCGTGAAGATACAGCAAATTAGCCTGGTGATATAGGACTGAGCATGACTTTCCAGTTCCCATTGGATTTTGTCCTCCGCATATAAGCATAATAAAGCCTGAAAGCCGTTTTTGGTCCATCGGTCGTATTTAACTCCATTGATGAATAGCAGCAACTCTTACTGCACGGACCGCAACAGACTTGTGAAAATGGTGGTTGAAATAAAATATTGCATTGAGTCAACCAATTAGCATGTTCAGCACCCAAGTCCCACCCCCGAAAGTTTCTGAACTTTGAAAAAGTACTACCTCACGAGCAGGGACTTTGTGAGGACTGAGGAGAAAATTTTTACCCAACACTTAATTTGTTCTCTTGTCCCACACTGAGTACCACCCCAAAGTCCCTATAGTTCCTGGGGAAAGTTTCTGCAGTGGAACTAGGCTTAAAATAATATTCACAAAATGCTCATTTGTATTTGCTAATGCTTTTTTGTGGAGACCATTGCTGTCATTGAAGCTAAAGGGGGACATTGACAATTCCAGAATTTGTTTTCATTTGGTTTGTCTCTTGACTTTTTAATTAACAATTTATCTAACTGAAATAGTTATGTTGATCAGAATTTGTACTGAAAAATCTGTATTAGAAGTGAAAATAAAAGCATTTTCAAACATGGACTTTTGAACCTATCCAACAACAAAAAAAATCATTTAAGAAATTATATTAATTGATAATATATTAAGAACTACACTTGGTCCGTGGTGATTAACGTGATACGTATGTGGCGCTGAGGCTCTGCCTTTGAGATGGAAATCTTTTCCAGTTATTTTTTTTCTTGTGAGTCCATCGAGGTCAGACGAGTAAAATTATGAACACACTGCATTTAAGGATGAGTTCACTTTAAAATTAAAATTACCCCATGATTTTCCCTTTAAGTCATCCTAGGTATATATGATTTTGTATATGAATACAATCAATCAATCAATCAACTTTATTTATATAGCGCTTTTACAATCACGATTGTGTCAAAGCAGCTTCACAGTGTCAAACAGGATAATATTGCAACACAATTAGATTTGGTGTACTGTCATTCTGGAGAAAACAGTGATGTTATCAGCTTATTTTAATTTATCATATAGCGACAATGTTAGCAGATCAGTATTATAGTTTATAGAATTAAATTAAACCTAATTCATAAACTTTATTTGTATATTTAGTTGAATAACTTAGATCATAATATTAGTGTCCCCAACTGAGCAAGCCAAGCCAAAGGCGACAGTGGCAAGGAACCAAAACTCCATCAGGGCATGATGGAGAAAAATAAACCTTGGGAGAAACCAGACTCAGTCGGGGTGCCAGTTCTCCTCTGGCCTATTAACACACCGTGTAAGATTATTATTCTGGCAACCTTACAGGTCAGAAATCATATTAGATCGGAATATTGAAAATTTCAGGGAATCACGCAAGAGACCTTTTAGGATGGGGCGTGGATTACACAAGAGTATGAATACTTGAAAGATCTGAGTTATATTAATAAATATCCTGATGCTTCCAAGCTTTATAATGGCAGTGAAGGGGTCCAGTGAGTTTGAAGCTCAAAAAGGTGAATCACTCCTTAACCACAATATAACTGCTCCACACAGCTCTGGGGGTAAATAAAGGCCTTCTGAAGAGAATCCATTGGATTTTGTAAGAAAAATATACATATTAAAAACTTTATAAATTAAAATATCTAACTTCTGCCAGACCGCCTTCCATATTCAACTTATGAACAAAGTTTAACTGACACGACGTATGATGCATAGCATAAGCGTTTTCAACTGCAAGAAGTATTACACTTTCTGCATAAGGTGGGCTTGCAGAAGCTAAATATTTTACTTTATAAAGTGTTAACTATAAATATCCATATTTAACAATTTATAAAGTAATCAATTCTCCCCATCGATTCTCTTCAGAAGGCCTTTATTAACCCAGCGAAGCATTGTGGAGTAGGTTTATGATAAATGGACGACCTTTTTTGAGCTTCAAACTCAATGGATCCCGTCACTGCCATTATAAAGCTTGGAAGCGTCAGGATATTTATTAATATAACTCTGTTTCATCAGAAAGAAGAAAGCCACCTAGGATGGCTTGAAGGTGAGTAAATCATGGGGTAATTTTCATTTTAAAGTGAACTAATCCTTTAAGTTGTAATTCTAATTGAACGACACACTTGTACTGTAAATACTGTAAAAATACTGCAAATCTGCTTGCTTTTAAGCAATCTTTTGTATAAAGTGCTGTATTATTAAACGTAATGCGACATACTGGAGTCCTGAATTGCAGAGCTGGTGCAAACAATGTCCACATCGCTATGATCTTTCTGACCTGTTTTCTTACTTCTGTCATTTGTGTTGTGTGCTTATTTTGTTTTTAAGAGAAAAGCGCACAGCACATAGACATTCATCTAAACGCTGCTCTCAGCAGTGTGGGCGGTGTCAGGATATTCAATCTTACTTTTTTTACCCTTAAGTAAAGAATGAAAAACTTAAATCTGCAACTACCAAATTAAAAGGATAGTTCCCCCAAAAATAAAAACTCTGTCATCATTTACTCACCCTCAAGTTATTCAAAACCTGTACGAGTTTCTTCTGCTGAACACAAAATATATATATTGAAGAATGTTTGTAACAAAGCAGAGAGAACAACCATTCCCTACCATAGTATTTTTCCCCTACTATTGTAGTTAATGGTTACAAACATGTACAAACAATTGTTTACATGAATTTTGTTACAAACATTCTTAAATATATATATATATATATATATATATATATATATATATATATATATATATATATATATATATATATTGTGTTCAGCAGAACAAAGAAACTCATAAAAGTTTGGAACAACTTGAGGGTGAGTAAATGATGACAGAATTATATATTTTGGGTGAACTATCCCTTTAATTATGTGCGGTTTTCCCAAACAAAGAGTCAATGTGAACAGTCAAATGAAGAACTCATCTACTTGTGCATGTTTATGTCCAATATGACACTGTGAAACCTGTGTCTCTGCTTCAGAGGTCCACTGCGGCTCAGCCAGCCCATGTGTCAGGTCCCTAGACAGAGTCACCAGGGCAGACACTCCTAAAGTGGCCGGCCTATCAGCCTGGGGCTTTACAGCACAACCTGTATCCACATTCGTCTCAGGCTCCTCTTCCGGCAGAAGGCATGATATGATTTCAGAGGTCGTCGCTGGCTCATACCAGTTAACAGACTGGCCTGCTGGGCTACTGCGTTGGGAAGAGTAGCAGGAGCTTCCTGGAGGAGTGCTGCAGGTGCCGTCTGAACCCAAACACTCCCTACCTAACCTCGACCCACGAGAACATCGGTCCAGCTCCACACGGGACCGTCCCATAGGGTGCTCTCTCAAATGCAATGGCTTCTTGCAGGGAGAGGTCGAAGGTTGCCTGGCAGCTGCACCGTTCCTCAGCAGCATTCTGGGGCAGCTCAGAGGAAACGCAGACGTAAGGAACCCCTGGGGTTGTGCTGGGGCTTTAACCTGCAGAAAAGATGAGGTTTTATTAGTTTAACAAAAATTGCACTTTAAAGGGATGGCTGCATGCGATTTCCCTTTTTTAACTTTAGTTAGAGTGTAATGTTGCTGCTTGGGCATAAACAGTATCTGCAAAATTACAGCGCTGAAAGTTCAATGCAAACGGAGATATTGTCTTTTAAAGTTATGGCAGTTTATTGCCTACAAAAACGGCTGGTTTGGACTACAACAAGCTTCTTACCGGGTTAGTGACATCATAAACCCTTGCTAGTCTCCGCAGATGTGACTTCTGCCCGTAATGGGAAGGGACGTGGTGTTTCCGGACAACCTGTGCTTGGCACTTCAGCCAATAAAAATACATCAAACTCTATTCTACCCTCAAGTTACTTTAAAACCACTCTATACTATTTGTTTACCGCTAAAAGTAATACGATCTATAATTGTACATAGAACTGACATTTACAAACAATCAAATTTGAAGTGACTGGCCCCATCCCAAATTAATGTACACTTGTACATCACATTCTTCCATCTTAAAAATATATCTAAAAAATTACGACTCTCAATGCCAAATGTAGAAAAGTAAATTCATGCGTTCATGAGCTCACGAGCTCAAGGCTAGATTATTGTAATGCTCTACAGGGTGGTTGCCCTGCTCGCTTAAAAAACAAACTCCAGCTGATTCAAAATGCAGCAGCTCGAGTTCTTACTAGAACCAGGAAGTATGATCATATTAGTCCAGTTCTGTCAACACTGCACTGGCTCCCTATTAAACATCATATACATTTTTAAATCTTGCTCCATACATTATACTCCATCATGTCTATAGCAGTCTCAAAACTCTGGCCAGTTGATAATACCTAGAATATCAAAATCAACTGCAGGTGGTTGATCATTTTCCTATTTAGCACCTAAACTCTGGAACAGTCTTCCTAGCATTGTTCAGGAAGCAGACACACTCTGTCAGTTTAAATCTAGACTAAAGATTTAAGATCTCTTTACCTTGGCATACACATTACAAAAAATCTATAATTAACTAGGTCTGCCAGAAACAAGAACACTTCCTATGACACCAATGTATTCATTACATAATAAGAATGGCATTTAAGCTAATGTTAGTCTCTCTGTTAATTCGGAGGTTTACTGAAGTCTGCCAGATCCCGGCTGTTTCCAGATCAGATGGTGGACCTGTGCCTAGACACGAGTCACAATATAGCCCTACAACCATTTACATGCAAACAAGTAAAGCAAAGCCAAGCATAAGAATACTTATACAATGGGCCATTTGACTGTATTTTCCTTTAAACCACTAGATGGTACACATTCAGCTCAGCACTTTTCTTAACAACCGTTTTTGATGATCCTTGATTCTTCACTCATTTGATCTAAGCTATAATTGGGATGTTAACCCAATTAACTGGTTAACTGTTAACCAACAGTAAAACATTTAACCAATTAATAGTTTACTATCGTTTGCTGCATGGTTAAAAAATACACTACAAATGTTTGGTTTTTGTGAGTGAGTGAGTGAGAGAGAGAGAGAGAGAGAGAGAGAGAGAGAGAGTGAGAGAGAGTGAGAGAGAGAGAGAGAGAGAGAGAGAGAGAGAGAGAGAGAGAGAGAGAGAGAGAGAGAGAGAGAGAGAGAGAGAGAGAGAGAGAGAGAGAGAGAGAGAGAGAGAGAGAGAGAGAGAATTGACATGAACTGTACTACTGACTATTAAACTGAGCAGTGTAACTTTTTTATGCTATTTTATTTTGATAATGAACAGGCTGTCAAGTTTGCAATGCTGGAATATGCTGTGTATGTGAGAGGAGCCGGTGCGATTGAACAGAGGAAACATACTCTGTAATATTGGTCATACAGATAAGAGTATAGGACATGGTTCAAAGCGGCAAAATCTTTACTTTTATGTGTGTAAACTTACAATAAAACAGAACATTGTGCTTGGTAAAATGAAGAAAACAAGATGTGCTTTCTGTCGTCTGGGTTTCTTTTACATGAAGCTGTTTGTGGAGCTCATTCGGTCTACGTGCTTTTTTCTTTAGATTTGTTAAAGCTGCACTATGTAACTTTTCCATCCGCTAGAGGGCGCCTATTCAAAACAAAGGCGTAGTTTGATGATGCCAAGTTTGAGCTCAGAATCTTGGGACGTGTGGTCTTCACCTCATAGCCGGTGGGAAAGAATCGGGATAGGACTCTGGCAGAAATCATGTTCATGGATCTGATTTAGGGTTGGTGAACCCTAACATTTTCTTGACCGACCACTAGCCGACCACTAGCCTCACTAGCCGGTTGAAACCGGTTAACCGATTAGTTTAAAATATGCTGTGCTATTTGAAATAACAGCCGCGAGCCGCGCCTGCAATTTCGCAACTCTGTCGCATCTCTCTATGATCTCTCTGCCTCTCTCTCTCTCTCTCTCTCTCTCTCTCTCTCTCTCTCTCTCTCTCTCTCTCTCTCTCTCTCTCTCTCTCTCTCTCTCTCTCTCTCTCTCTCTCTCTCTCTCTCTCTCTCTCTCTCTCTCTCTCTCTCTCTCTCTCTCTCTCTCTCACACACACACACACACACACACACACACACACACACACACACACACACACACACACACACACACACACACAGTCCCGACGCCGCCGCCTCCCTTCCGCTCACGTCACTTTTTAAAATCCTCTACAGCGCAAAACATGAGTCCCGCAAAAGCGGCGCTGAGGAGCTTGTTTTTTAATTGATAAACAAATGGCTCCTTAGTTTCGAAATGGTTTGGGTACAAGGTGATCGCGTTGAAAATAAAGGCATTTGTCTAGCGTTATAAGCTTATTTGAAACATTGACGCTGCTCATTTAAGAAAATGACAGCTCCGAAGAGACGCCGCTTTAGTTCGAGGTAGTGCTAACAATAATAAAGAAAGATGATGATCAACACCTCATGTGTTACCACTGAAATGTAGATGTAATATATTTCCAAATGTAAGCCCATCTTATGCCAAATGACGCTTCATACTGTCGTCTGCCCTGGCTCTAACCTCGAGTGTTTTAGCCTGTTTACTTTTTGCAAACCTTGTGAGCGCGCAAACCCAAACGCTGTGACCTCGCGGCAAATGTTTTTATTGGCTTATTAAGTACAAACAGGCGAGTTATGAAAAAAATTGTGTGAGGGATTTGTTCACTTCACTAAAAGATTTTGTAATGAGACGGCTAACTGTAGTAGCGTTTAGTCCACTGTCTATAATAGCCTTATTTAGAGATCACTTTTTTTTTAACCGACAACTTTGATCGGTTAACGTTGATACGGTCAACCATCGGTCAAACGCTCATCGGTTACCATCCCTAATGTGATTATTAACATTGCTCTAGTATAAAGCAGAACAGGACTGAGTGTTGTGGAGCTGAGCAAGGCCACTGGAGTGGTTGTTAAGCAAACACGCCTCACAAGCAGCGGGACTTTTATTATGATGGGACACAGTCGCCAGTTGAATTTCCCCTTCTCTGGTCATGAGTATGAGGTAACGGATCTCTGTTTATCATATTAGATACATTTAAGTGTGTTGAAAATTATGTTATGGCGTTACTCTGTGCGTTCACTCAGCAGCTGCTGTGACACTTGTTCACACTGTGTATTCACATTTCTGCAGAATTAAACCGGAAACCGGGTTTTAACCAAGCCTGCAGTCTCCCTCTCAGATACTGAAGCTTTTGCGCCTCAAACACCCCCTGGTGACCGGTCCCAGTATAGCCGCCCCTCTGTGTTTTCTAATGGACGCGAGGCAGACTAAATAATAAAATTACACTTCAAATCTTTTTTCCCCAAAGTTAGTCACTGAAGGCAGTTGTCATCACGATGATTTCATTTCAAGTGTTCGTTTTTAAAATAAGTTTAGTTTTAGTTTGTTATTTGATGCTATAAAAACAGGGGGTGTGACGTCATGATTGACAGCTGAGACTGACGGCTTCTCTGAGTGAAGTTGTCACTGAGGCATTAACGGACTTTTTTCGGAATTTTTGGGAGCAGACTGGAGCTTTAGCTTTAATTTCTACATTTCCATAACTGTTTATTTCACACCAACAAAATTAATTGTTCTGCATCTGCGAGAGTGTGGGCGGGCTTTTGATATCGCGACTGTACATCCTGCTCTACTTCCTGCGCTCTACTGCGCAAAATCCGAAATCGCTACTGCGCAGACTCGGTCCCAAGATGTCCGCGCCGTGCAGGCCGCCTAAAAGCTTCAAATCTGCCAAGCGGAAACTGATGATGTCGAGTTGTCCATATTTTTTTTACGGTCTATGGTTTTAACACAGATATGACGTCATCGACAGGCGACTTCCTCATATGTCCCGGCTCTTTGGTTAAAATAGCAATTTTCTCACAATTTACAAATAGTTGGAAACAATTAGGATACTCTAAGAACTCAATTGAACGAAATATTTAATACTGGCCTGGTGGTTTTTGGATATATTACTGCAAAAATACTACATAGTGCACCTTTAATCTTTTATTTTTTTAAGTCAAATATATTTAGTGTATTTATTCCTTTTATATTGGCCTATAGACAGATTCTATGAACGTAAATAATTTTTAATGTAACTTAATTTTGCTTAAATAATGACTACCCATTTTAAAACTCAGGATTTGAAAACCACTGAACTAGACTTTCCCCCGTGAAGGCCTAATCGACACGAAAGCCAGTGGCGCTGATCCTCAACAAACCCGTCTCCGGCATGATGATGACTCTGAGCAATCATGCATTATAGAATTATACTTTATGATGTTAAAAACGATGTTGATGTTTTCTTTGAAACAAATTATGTGTTTAGTAAACAATGTTACAAAGACCACAAACTCACATAAGCCAAGAGTCAAACTGCCCAACTAAAGGAAACACTGATCACTATAACGGTGACCAAACATTTTCAATAAAACATCTAAACATCTGTTAACTCTCAAAAAGCACTTCTGCTGAGACCTTGAGATATTTCATCTTTAACTGATTTCAGGCTGTGTGGCTTTAAGGCAGGTTGTAGTTGTTGACGTTGAACCAAAATCACATTGTAAGATTGATTCAAATGTCATTACCAATGATTTTTGGATGGAATTTCAAAATGTTCTCAACATGAATTGCAGGTGCAAACATGATGTTGATTCTATGCAGTTTTTTAACACATTAACATTTAACATGACTTGCTATCTGGGAACACTCTCAGGAGTCTCAGCATCTTTTACACAGATGGAATCTGTCATCTCCAGATAGATATACATATAAATGTCATTTGGAGGTCTTAACAAGAGATGTCATATTTCAGTGCCCTTCCAGGGGAACTGTGGCTATGTTTATAATGACTATAAAAATGAGATAGTAAAGCCTCCATATCTCAATGGTCACTCTCAGTGGAGTTGCTGTTTTTGGTTGACCTCATCATAGACACCATGGCCATTCCAAAAATGAATATACAAGGAGAACCATAGAAATAATGCTTAAAATATTTGGATAGGTCACCCAAATATTTGGATAAGTGTGTCTGTGTGGTGCAGTGGTGCGTATTAGTAGTTTTGGTGTATTCTTGCGGTGTGTGTGGGAGTTAGCATTTGTTGAGTTAGCATTTGTTTGGTCATTGCCACGTTGGGAGTGAGTTTGTTGGGGGCGTTCCCAGCTGCTTTCAATAACGATACTCAAGTGAGTATAAATAGCGTGATAGTCCGCGGCAGCGGAAGCGGCAGTGTGAAGCCCTCCTTGTGTGAAGACCGACGAGTGTAAAGACTTCAACTCTTCCCTGTGCAAGACCGACGAGTGTAAAGACTTCAACTCTTCCCTGTGCAACTCCTCGCGAGCAAGGACCCCAACAAGGCACTTGAGTATCATCTTCCTTTCATTATTTGTGTTCGGTTCTTTTCTAATTACGATCTGGCCTTTTCTCTGATCTGTATTCACCATGTGCTTTCAAATCTCAACTATAACTACTAGCACTCGTAATTCACGCTCTGTACGCACGAGACGCCGCAATCCTAATAATTTGCGCTATATCCTAACATCCTTTGCTACTTTACTCTCCATTCCAATTGGTCTCTGGAATTGTCAGTCTGCTGTAAACAAAGCAGACTTCATTTCATCTATTGGGACTCATTCTCAGCTCAGCCTCATGGCCCTAACTGAGACCTGGATCAAACCAGAGGACACTGCCACTCCTGCAGCCCTTTCAACCAATTTAACTTTTTCACACACTCCTCAGCCTATTGGGAGGGGTGGGGGTACTGGTTTGCTTATCTCAAAATTCAAATGATTGGAAATTTGATCCATTACCATCTCTACCGGCCAGTTCATTTGAATCGCACTCAATCACTATTACTCACCCTGTTAAAATCCATGTGGTAGTGGTCTATCGTCCTCCAGGTCACCTCGGTAACTTTGTGGAGGAGTTGGATGTGTTACTTTCTAGCTTCCCTGAGGATGGCACTCCACTGATTCTGCTTGGTGACTTCAACATCCATCTTGATAAACACCTAGCTGCAGACTTCAGCACTCTACTGACTTCATTTGACCTTAAGTTAGTATCTACTACGGCTACTCACAGATCAGGTAACCAATTAGACCTCGTATACACACGCAACTGCTCCACGGACAACACTTTAGTTACTCCATTACACACCTCAGACCACTTTCTCATCACTCTTAACCTCATACTGACTCCTGATACAACACGCACTCCTACACAGATTACCTTTCGGCATAATCTACGCTCACTCTCTCCCTCTCGCCTATCCACTATGGTTTCATCTTCACTCCCTCCACCTGCTCAGTTCTCAGCACTGGACACTAACAGTGCTACCGACACACTTTGCTCCACTCTAACATCCTCCTTAGACAGTTTTTGCCCCCTTTCATCCAGACCAGCCCGCCCCACCCCATCTGCCCCCTGGCTGTCTGATGTTCTCCGTGAACATCGCTCTGGACTCAGGGCGGCAGAGAGGAAATGGCGGAAATATACGGACTATACTGACCTTACCTTGTATCAGTCTCTTCTCTCTTCTTTCTCTACAAATGTCTCCACTGCTAAAACAACATACTACCACAACAAAATCAACAAATGCTCTGACTCTCGCAAACTCTTTAAAACATTCTCCTCTCTCCTTTGTCCTCCTCCTCCCCCTCCTTCATCAACTCTTACAGCTGATGGCTTTGCATCATTTTTCACAAATAAAACATCCCTCATCAGCAAACAGTTCTCCTCATCACAAACTAACAAGCACATCTCAACAACTAACACGAACACGCTTCCATCCTTCTCTCCGCTCTCCGAGGCAGATATTTCTAAACTCATCCTTTCAAATCACCCTACTACCTGTCCACTTGATCCTATACCCACTCACCTCCTTCAGGCCATTTCTTCTTCAATCACTCCTGCACTCACTCACATTGTCAACACTTCTCTTCACACGGGAACCTTTCCCACAGCATTTAAGCAGGCTCGGGTAACCCCACTGCTTAAGAAACCCTCTCTGAATCCAGCACTTTTAGAAAACTACCGACCGGTATCCCTTCTGCCTTTCATTGCAAAGACCCTTGAGCGAGTTGTGTTCAATCAACTCTCTATGTTTCTTGAAAGGGACAACCTCCTAGACAACAACCAATCCGGCTTCAAAAGTGGCCATTCGACTGAGACTGCCTTGCTCTCGGTAACTGAGGCACTGAGACTGGCAAAAGCAGCTTCCAAATCCTCAGTGCTCATTCTGCTGGATCTGTCTGCTGCTTTTGACACAGTTAACCACCAGATCCTCCTGTCAACACTTAAGACGATGGGTATCTCAGGAACTGCCCTCCAGTGGTTCAGGTCTTACCTCTCTGGTAGGTCCTACAGGGTGTCATGGAGAGGTGTAGTGTCTAAGTCACATCATCTAGCTACTGGGGTTCCCCAGGGCTCAGTCCTTGGACCACTTCTTTTCTCCATCTACATGTCATCATTAGGTTCCGTCATTCAGAAACATGGCTTTTCCTATCACTGCTATGCTGATGACACTCAACTCTACTTCTCATTTCAACCAGATGATCCTACAGTCAGTGTTCGTATCGCTGCCTGTCTGACAGACATTTCTGACTGGATGAAAGAGCATCATATTAAACTCAATCTTGCAAAGACAGAATTACTTGTTTTCTCAACCAACCCAGCACTTCATCAAAATTTCTCCATTCAGCTTGGTTCATCGACCAAAACTCCATCAAGGACAGCCAGGAACCTTGCAGTTGTGATTGATGACCAGTTAAACTTCACTGACCACATTACTGCAACAGCCCGGTCCTGCAGATTTGCTTTATACAACATTAGAAAGATTAGACCCTTCCTATCAGAACAGGCTGCACAACTCCTGGTTCAAGCTCTTGTTCTCTCCAGACTGGACTATTGTAATGCTCTTCTGGCTGGGCTTCCAGCATGCACTATCAAACCCTTGCAGCTGATCCAGAATGCAGCGGCGAGAGTGGTCTTTAATGAGCCGAAGAGAATGCATGTTACGCCTCTCTTCATCAAACTGCACTGGTTGCCAATGGCTGCTCGCATCAAATTCAAGGCTCTAGTTCTCGCCTACAAAACAACCACTGGTTCTGCACCAATATACCTAAACTCACTTGTTCAGACTTACACACCCTCCAGAAGCTTGCGTTCTGCGAATGAGCGGCGCCTCGTGGTTCCTTCCCAAAGAGGCATGAAATCGCTCTCACGGACATTTTCCTGGACCGTTTCCACCTGGTGGAATGACCTGCCGATCTCAATTCGTGCTGCCGAGTCTGTAGCCATTCTTAAAAAACATCTTAAGACACATCTTTTCCAATTGCACTTTTCCTATTGCACTTGACCAATACAGAATAGCACTTACTGATCATATCTACGTCTCTCATCCGGATTTGTGCCTTCAGGCGGGTATGTTACATAGTTATCATAGCTACCAAAACCCAGTGTTCTGTATTTTGCGTACGTGAGTTTTTGCTGTCGATGGCTATTGCTGCCCGTTTAGCTAGAATGCCATACAAAACCAACCCATTGGGCCACTGAATCCGCATTAACGACAACAGTTGGGGCATCAGCCTTAGTCCTAATGGGTTGTTATCATAGCTATCAAAATCCAGTGTTCTGTATTTTCCGTACGTGAGTATTTGTTGTAGCTGGCTATAAAAAAATAAAATAAAATAAAAATTGTGTACTGTGCTAATTAATTGAGATTTCTTACAGCTCTTACAGGTTGTTGGCTTTGTTTGTTTCGTTTCTTCTATTGCTCTACCCTTTTTTGTAAGTCGCTTTGGATAAAAGTGACTGCTAAATGATTAAATGTAATTGTAATGCTTAAAATATTTGGATAGGTCAACCAAAACTGAAAAGTCATAATTTATGAAAAATGTCTCAATGGTAACCAAAACTGTTACCATTGAGAAACTTTCTAGAAGAAAGAAATTCATACCATACCAGTTTAAAACGATATTCGGAAATGATGACAGAAATTTTAGTTTTGGGTGACCCTTTAAAACAATAATGCTTAACTTACTTAATACTTAATAATTCATAAAAATGTATATAGCGCTTTTCTAGACACCTAAATCGCTTTACATATAGAAGGGGAATCTCCTCGACCACCACCAATGTGCAGCACCCACCTGGATGATGCAACGGCAGCCATATTGTGCCAGAACGCTCACCACACACCATCTGATTGGTGGAGACAGAGGATCATTATATGGGGATTATTAGGAGGCCATGATGGACAGAGGCCAATGGGCAAATTTGGCCACGATGCCGGGGTTACACCCATACTCTTTATCGAAGGACATCCTGGGATTTTTAATGACCACAGAGAGTCGGTACCTCGGTTTAACGTATCATCCGAAAGATGGATGATTCATAATACACTATGAATTATCAAGTAAATTAACCTGCAGCATAAACAGCCTTTTAAACTTAATGGATTTAAGAGTTGACAAACTTTTGACAAAATATTTTATAGCCGATTCAAGTTTGTTTTACAAATTATGAATTTGTGACATCGACCCTGTTATTGAACTTAATTGTATCAACATTGAAATTCATATTTCAATATAAAAGAGGATAAATGACACTATTGTCCTCAGTAGAGATGCTTATAACTGAATTTACTCAATTCCTAATTGATTAGTTGATTAACTTTATACAGTCATTGAACTGAATTGAATAATGACACTGTACATTGCACTTTTAGAGCTGCTTTATAGCAGAATTTGAATTTTACGCATTGATTTCCTGTAAAGCTGCTTTGAAACAATCTGTATTTTATAAAGCCCCATAGAAATAGCGATTTAAATTGAGTTGTCCTGAACTCTGCGCAAAAGACTTGTGGACATCTAAAAAAACATTTAAACAAAAAACACTTCATCCATGTGGCATTTACAATAAATGCATGTACAAAATATAACCTTATGTCCATGTTTTCAGTTAGTGTAGACTGTCAAAAACAGCACTCCCACAGTTTAAGGATAAGCTAACGATTTCAAAACAACCTTCATTTGTAGCAGATCAATTTAGGAAAATTATAGGCCTATAAAAATGTGTGATAAATGGCACAAACACACACTGATGTTACACTCCACTCCATTGAACTCTGTGTAAGAGAGATGAACTTCATCCATCAGAAAGGTCATCTAATTTGGTTAATTTAGTTATTTTCCCAGCAATAAACATACATAGCTGGTCTGTAATTAAATGAAAGAAACCCAATTGGTTTATATCATGGTTTGTCAATATAAAAGAGGATATAGAGAAACCAGAAGACATTTCCTGTGACTTACCTGAAAGAGGATCTTGTTGCCATCCAGGTCTTCAGTGTGCCATCGGGTAGCACTGATGGGTGAGCAGGTGTTGGGCAGCAAGGGCACTAACTGTCCAATCTCACCCACCTTAAACTGCAGCACTGCAGAGTAACAGGGCTCCACTCTGACCCCCGGCGAGAGCTGTTTGATGGCCAACTGCAGGCTAAAGCCTTGTTCTGTGAGCAGAGTGAACCAGCAGAAGCCTGTTTTCTGCTCTTCCGCCCTCCTCTGCAGCACTGTCTCATATAAACGCACAGTGTCCTCAAAGTTATCAAAGGTGCTGTGCAAAGTCACTCGCACCACCTCCCCTCCGTAGTGCACTGGCCTCACCCCCCACAATGGCATTCCCATGCCCATGCTGTAGAAGTCCCGGCTGGGGAGGAGGTAGGGCCTCATTAGGGTGGTCCCTCTGCCCCCCTCTCTGCCTCCACAGCTCTCCGTATGGTGATACTGCCAGGGCGGACCTTGCAGAAAGTCCAGCACCCTGAGAATACGCTCCTCTCCGAAAGACTCATGCAGGAATATGGTCACCGCGTGTGAGGGGTAGCCAGCCACAGGGCACAGGTTAGCTCTGTTGCTGTCATGAACGGGACAGGCCCGCTCAGACACATGGAAGAGGCGGAGATTGGGGCGGACCCACTTCAGCAGGCGGTCCAGAGTGTGCTGGAGGAGGAGCGAGTCTCCGGGGTTGGTAAGCAGGTGCATGGTGACCAGAAGCAGCTCCTGACCTGGGCCGGCAATGAGGTCAACTACACAAAAGGCAGAGGAAGCGGCAGAGCAAATATTCAGATACTGTTTGTGTTGTCACAGTAACTATGAAAAAGTAATCTGATTACTGATTACTCCTTAAAAAAGTAACATAAGGCCTATTCACGCAGGATAAGTATTATCTAGGGACCGCTGTGATTTAGAAATTACTCCCCTACATCTGAGTTTGGCGTGGCACATTCGCACGAGATAAGCAAAGTGATTTAACTCAAATTTACTGACTTATTTCCTGGATATGAAGTAAAATGTGACTTGTAGATAGATGTTTTTTTCGTTATAGATATAGCTGTATGTTGATATCGTTTTGATAGTTTTATAGTAATAAAAATAATTTTGTTCAGTTAGAGAACAGACGCTACAATTAAAAATTGAACTGAGCACAGCGGCAGGAGTCAGAT
The DNA here is from genome assembly GCF_024679245.1 of Pseudorasbora parva. NCBI lineage: Eukaryota > Metazoa > Chordata > Actinopteri > Cypriniformes > Gobionidae > Pseudorasbora > Pseudorasbora parva. The sequence continues at coordinate 8,506,899 of NC_090179.1, forward strand.
TTTATTTATCACGAGTGAGAAGCTGACAATTTACGGCGGAAGATTCAGGCTAAATGTAAAAGCGGCCATAAGCGAGCTTGTCATTGTACTGTTCTGTTATGTTTTTCATTAAGAATATTGATATTAATATTAAACACACAATTCAAGCTATTTGCTCTCAAATTGGTACTCATTCTAAAGTGAAAGTACATAATCCGTGCGAGAATTCATAACGGTGCGCATTATCATAGACATGGGCTTTAATAGGGCTTTAGTTACTTTACAGATTACTTGATTTTAAAAAGTAACTAAGTAAGATTACAAGTAACTTTATTAGTTACATTCAACAGTTGCTGACAACATGCTGCCTCAACATAGAAATGACAACCGTTTTTCCCAACACTCACTTTATTGGAAGTGGTGCATTTTTAAGATTGACGCATTACTGGCGTCACTGTTGAGGACAATATCAAATCACAGATATGGCAAAATCACTTAATATTATAGGTTATTAAATGAAATGAGGGATTTTCACAGTCACACAAGATAAAAATGTATATAATTAATATCGTTTTAAACTATATTTATAGCCATCGTTTAAAATGTGGTAAATGGCTAAACATTTATTTGTCTTACATGGAAATTGTTTTAATTTATTTATATATTTTTGGTGACTGCCATGGTTCAATAAATTATAACTTTCATAAATTAAAAAGAAAAGCATACCAATGTTAATTAAAAAAAAAAAAAATCATCCATATATTTCTAAAAGCATAGGAATTTTATATATTTTGTCACTGAAAACCATGTCCTCCGGTGTGACACCATATCCTGTTTTTAAATTGGGCAATTCCAGTTTAAGTTGAATCAGTTGTTTAATTAGTTGAAGGTTCAAATAGTATAATTAGTTCAAATATTTAACTTTTTTGGAATTACTATAAAAGTGTTGATTTCGGTTGTCCTTCCTTAATTCTAAATGTCACACGATAGGACACATTTCAGTAAAAACAACAACAAAAATTCTGAAATAATTGAAAGTTAGTGACCCCTTATATTAGCCTACATCAGACTTCATACTATAATAATATGCCGCAACACACACACACACACACACACACACACACACACACACACACACACACACACACACACACACACACACTACATTATTTTACTATGTCTACATAAGAAAACTGGACTTACTGCTGCTACTGCATGACATTTTACCACAGTCAGATCTAAAAAAAAAAAAAAGGAGAGAGAAAAAACACACACACTTAGCCTATTTACTTAATAGCCTACAGTTCAAATGACACCCTTAGCACGGCCCATCATAACCCTATTGTGATAATGTTCCTGAAACGTTTTATTTTATATAAATATTTTTTATCCGTGTCCTTAAAGAGAAACCAAACAATGTTAAAAACTTTCAAGTTTAATTCAAACGTTCATTCTATCGAAACAAGAAATACGAACTCTAGGTAGGTTGCATATAAACGAATAGTGTAATGTACATTTTGTATAAAACTATGTTTTCACATTAAATGGCGCATATTTGAAGACAAAAAGTTGCTTTTACTGTCACACTGTAACGTTTGTTGCCTCCGTCCTAAAGTATTCGTCGCTGTCGGTTATTGTGTTTCTCCCCTAGAGACGCAAACAAAAGTGAGATCATCTTTAGCTTTCTCCGCTAACTCACCCCGCAGTCTCCGCGCCCGAGTCCGCCGTCTCATCCTCCGTCCTGCCGGTAAAGTCAAGCGCTTGTCGGAGCATAATGTGCGTTTACTTGCATGCAAAATCCGCTTCAAACATGCTCAAGATCTTTGCTTCGGCCGACCGGCGTTAGAAACCGCAGTTTGTGTTCGCAGGAGTCGAGTTCACGCTGACGCCACTCCAGCGTTTATAATTTATGATGATGGTCAGGCACAAGCACTCAAACTAAACATTAAAAACATCAGCGAAACAGCTCTTTTAGATGGACTCGTCGCTAGATGTGGAGTCTTACGAGAGCATAGTTGAAGAATGAGCAGGAGTCAGTCGGGGGAAGGGCTCTGGTCTCTAAAGCTGCACAATAACAATTGAGGGACTGAAGCACAGCAGATGGCTGTCATCAGACCTGTGTGTGTGTGACACACAGACAGCTCCATACAGAGACCAGACCATCTTCTGTAGTAGTTTGCAGTCTGAAGAATGTGTGCAGGTTCCACTTGGTTTGATATTTTGTATCTACTGCAATAAAATGTAGATATTTTGTGTGACTTTCTGTGAAAAAAAAGAAAATTGTTTACTCACCCCTGTGCCGTTCAATGTAAAAGAGATAAAGACAATGTAAATGTAATCCAGACAAAAAACAGGAAGTTTGATCATATTAGCCAAGTTCTGTCAACACTGCACTGGCTCCCTATTAAACATTGCATACATTTTTAAATCTTGCTTATTAGCCTACTTACAAAGCACTAAATGGTTTAGCTCCTCATTACTTAAAGGGTTAGTTCACCCAAAAATGAAATTTCCTTCATTAATGACTCAATGTCGTTCCACACCCGTAAGACCTCCGTTCATCCCCGGAACACAGTTTAAGATATTTTAGATTTAGAGGGCTTTCTTCCTCTTCTCTTTTAGTAAGTGTATGCCCACTTGCTGTCCACATCCAGAAGGTAATGAAACATCATCAAAGTTGTCCGTATGTGACATCAGTTAGTTAGTTAGACTCTTTTGAAGCGTCAACAATACATTTTGGTCCAAAAATAACAAAAAATACGACTTTATTCAGCATTGTCTTCTCTTCCGCGTTTGTTTTCAAACCTCAAATAAAGATTCAAACGGTCGTGAATCAGCAGATTGATTCATGATTCGTATCGCCATGTCATGTGATTTCAGCAGTTTGCCAGTTTGACACGCGAGCCAAATCATGATTCACGACTGTTCGAATCTTTATTTGAGGAACACGGAAGAGAAGACAATGCTGAATAAAGTCGTATTTTTTGTTATTTTTGGACCAAAATGTATTGTGGACACTTCAAAAGAGTCTAACTAACCAACTGGTGTCATATATGGACAACTTTGATGATGTTTTCATTACCTTCTGCACGTGGACAGCAAGTGGACATACACTTACATTCAAAGGACAGAAAGCTCTCGGACTAAATCTAAAATATCTTAAACTGTGTTCCGGGGATGAACGGAGGTCTTACGGGTGTGGAACGACATTGGGGTGAGTCATTAATGAAAGACATTACATTTTTGGCTGAACTAACTCTTTAAGCGAGCTCTTAACACATTATACTCCATCACGTCTATTGCGGTCTCAAAACTCTGGCCAGTTGATAATACCTAGAATATCTAAATCAACTGCAGGCGGTCGATCCTTTTCCTATTTAGGTCCTAAACTCTGGAACAGTCTTTCTAACATTGTTTGTGAAGCAGACACACTCTGTCAGTTTAAATCTAGACTGAAAACACATCTCTTTACTATGGCATACACATAGAACATTTTTAACTTATATTTAAATCAGTAAGAAGCGCTAAAATCCCAAGTGTTAAATCAACACTGCTCAGAGTGTATTTGGTCCCACTCCACAGAGAGTTAAAATAACACTGAAGTGGTGTTAAAGTTAATGAGATAATTAAGAGATTAATTAAGTAATGATTGAACCATTAGTGATGAACACCTGATGATAACGAGCAGAATCACTGAAGGACAGAGAAACACAAGATCTACAACTGACTTCAGCCACAGCCTTAGGTTAAATCAACTGAAGATAAAAGAAGACATTATATCTCTGAAGATCTCAGCAGAGAAGGATTAAACAACTCCACAATTACTTTTGTCATACTGTACTTCTACATATGTTTTTATTGAGGTTTAGATACTGATGTTTTATGGAAATTATTTGGTCACTATTATGGTTATTTGTTTTTATAAGTAAATTGATCATCAATGTGAAAATCTTGGCACAAATTAAACAGAATTTAGATTTCTTAATTTTTTTGCGGGGGGGGGGGGGGGTATTTGGACACACAGACATCAAGAATCAGCATATGCATCTCAACAATGGTGACATGTTTTTATGCCACAATGCGTTCTGGGAGCCGGCCAATTATAAAACTCATGGCTCCCAGCATGCATTACAGCATGAACCATGTCACCATTGTTGAGAATCATATGCTGATTCTTGATGTCTTGCTAAAATAATTGCTTCTGTAACTTTAAAAATAAAAATAAATAAATTCTAAATTCAAACTCTGCCCCGTGGCAAATATATATATACACTCACACATTTGGTCACTGATGAGATTAGTAAATCATTCCATTTCATTATGAAACCTATATGAACTGATTTGCTTCTGGATTCCATTGTAACTAAGTAAGTGTAAAAAAAAAAAACACTATTAGCAACACTGCTATGGAAAAAGCCAAGTCAAACTGCCCAAATAAAGGAAACACTGATCAGCATAATGGTGACCAAACATTTTCCATAAAACATCAACATCTAAACCTGTTAATTCTCAATAAGAGCTTATGTAGACGAACAGTATGACAGGAATAACTGTGAAGTTGTTTAATCCTCTGCTGAGATCTTCAGAGATTGAATGTCTTCTTTTATCTTCAGTCGATTTCATCTAAGGCTATGGCTGAAGTCAGTTGTAGATCTTGTGTTTCTCTTTCCTTCAGTGATTATGCTCGTTATCATCAGGTGTTCATCACTAATGGTTCAATCACCCCTTAATTCATCTCTTAATTATCTCATTAACTTTAACACGGCTTCAGTGTTATTTTAACTCTCTGTGGAGTGGGACCAAATACACTCTGAGCAGTGTTGATTTAACACTGGGAATTTTGCTAGAATTTTAGTTGTAGATCTTGGCTGCGTTCGGAACCGCATACTCATTGAGTAGGTACTCAATTTCAATAAGTACTTACTTAACGAGCGCAAAAAGAGTAGGTACTATATATCCAAATCTCGTTAAGTACGAATGCGATCCGCACTTAATGCGCCATATTGACGTTATCATGTGACCCATGACGATAACACAAGCGCACCAATTGGTTTGACAAGTATAATTCATCTATCTATATTGGTTTAAACTTTTTCTTTTTGTATAAAACATTTCTGCCCATTTATTTTGTGATTTTAGTAAAAGCAATAAATATTTACCCTACTAATCTGACAGTTTTGTCCTTTTTTATCCTTGCGAAAACCCAAAATTGTGATCTCTTGAACATTTTAATTTCTTTATTTTATATGCCAAAGATTTCCTCCACAAGCAAAAGTGGCCTAAATCGCTAAATCTTTATATTTTCCTTTTTTAGTTAAATTTAACTTCTCATCACTTCAACAAATATATATTGCATTATGAATTATTCAGATATTTAACCTTGTTATTGTGCTTTTTTTTTCTCTGTGAATAATGTATGCAAACCCATGGTATTTTTAAAATATTATTATTGTTAAAGATAAAACCATTTAATTATGAAACTATAAAAGAAATTAGTGTCAGGTGCACTAACACCTGATTGCATCAGTAACTCCACAAGCCTACCTACTGCGATTTTTATCCCTTTGCAATGGTTGGAATGTCAGCACAAACGAGACAAATATCTGCACAAAGACGTCGGGCAGCTGCTCGAAGATATCGCCTTCGGAGAAGATTGTTGATTTTATCCTCGGAAAATGTAAGTATCACTACTTCATTTCAATTACCCCAGGTTGAATTGCGTTGTAAATTAACCAGCCCCAACATTTATAATAATGTAAAATGACCAGTACTTAATTGTATGACATTTTCTTACTGCAAATGTCTATTTCAGTACAACAAAGAAAATGTAATTTGTTTTGTAAAATTTTGTAGTTATGAATGGATACACACTAGACAAAAACAGCTGATATGAATTCATATTTTCAGTCAAGCATGAATTAATAGTTTTTATTGTATTCTAGTTTTATGTACTGACAAAAATAGGACATTAATAAATTAAATGAACAATAGTAACTATCACAAATAAACAAAACTCAAAACATGAAACAACTTTATTAAAATGTATTTTTCTAACAAACTATCACATTTGCAGGTGCTGAACACCACATCCTACTGCCATCTCAACCGAGCTGTACCAATTCTGCAGCTTTATTTTGATGAAGCAGCTGACCACCGTCAACACCTTCGCCTGTCTTTGCCATCCATCATGTCCCTCATTGCTGCAGTCAGACTGGAAACTGACCATGGATGGGAGCGGGACATCGAGGTGCTTGTGTTCCTCTTCTGGCTGGCCCATGCAGCATCATACAGGGTGGTGTCACAGACCTTCGATATCCCCAAGACCTCTGTGCATGACATTGTGCACAGAGTGAGCAAGGCCATCATGGGAATTTTGAGGAGAGTGATTTATTTTCCAACCGGAGATGACCTGGAGGCAGTGGGAGCAGGATTTGCACAGCTGGCTGGGTCACCAGCTTTCAGCAGAGCAGTTGGTGCCATAGATGGCTGTCATGTCCGAATAAAGCCTCCAGCAAATAACTCCCACTGTTACTTCAACAGGAAGTTATTTCATTCCATCCAACTCCAGGCCATCACTGATCACTGTGGGAAATTCCTTGATGTCTTTGTGGGGTATCCTGGGTCTGTTCATGATGCCAGGGTGCTGAGGAACAGCCCTGTGTATACTGGAAGCCTGTATCCACCTGCAGGCAAGTGCATACTTGGTGATGGTGGCTATCCTTGCCTGGGTGCACCCGTCTGTCTCATCACCCCATACAGAGAGCCTGTGCAGAACCCCGTGCAGGCTCGTTTCAACAGCAAGCACTCCCGTGCACGAAGCATAGTAGAGCGAGCTTTTGGCATGATGAAGACCCGTTGGCGCTCCATTTTCTTCAAGGCCTTAGAGGTGAGCCCTGCCTTTGTGCCTGAAGTGATCACGTGCTGCGCTGTTCTTCACAATCTCGCTCTGCTCAATGGGGACATCATTGAGGCAGAGGATGAGGAAGACCTTGATGACGGACCCCCTGAACCCCACATCCTTGAAGCAAGAGTGGGAGAACATGTGCGGGACAATCTGGCTGCTGCTGTGTCCGCTCCAAACATCAATGTGCCAGCTCTCCATGAGCACGATTACCTGTGAAACACATAATAAAACATTTTACAGTTCATGTTGTCAGTAATCCTTTTTAGAAAGTGCCTCAGCCACAAATGCTCAATAAAGCTGCTTAATTCTTGAAGGTACTACTATAATCTAAATGCTCACATTTCAGAAAATTTATATTTAGGGACTCAATGGGCTAATTAACCCAAACATATAACATTCAGTTATTTACACAGCTTCATGTTGTTCTATCCCCCTTTTTTCCTGAACATAAAAGGTGATTTTGGTCATGTTTGTTAAAAAACATAAAAGTGAGTAAATAATGAATTGGTTTATTTGGGTGAACTAACCTATTATTCACTGTTAATCTCTTTTGATCTTAATGCAAAACTGAAGGTAGTTTGTGTAAACATTCTGAACTTAACTAATGGAGGGCCAATGTCCAGCAGAGGTTCCTTCCTAATTCAACACACCTGAACAATCCCATCAAACCAATTAATAACTGATTACTCAAATGACAAACAGCTGTGCTGGAACTGAAGCCTGCAGGGCAGTAGCCCTCCATGACCTGTCTGAATATCACTGTGCATTTAGAAGCCAGATCACATGCAATAAAATCTATTTTAAAATTTGTGTGTAGGTGTTTACATTACAACGGTCATTAACACACACACACATTATATATATATATATATATATATATATATATATATATATATATATATATATATATATATATATATATATATTCATCACTTTATAAATATTTACACTATTTTTTTTATATTCCTATTTCAAAGTATCACCAGATATACATAAGGTACTGTGAATGCCAAGAAAAATAATATAATATATATAAACATTTTTTTTAATTCTATATAAAATAATTTCTAGCCATTCACAGTAAATTAGGTGATACTTTCAGATAATACTGTATATACATACATTTATTTATTTATATATATAAACTTTGTATTTATAATAAATTCAATCATATTTATTTAAAAAAAAATTACACTCCAAATTTGTAAATGATCAAAAGATTCTTCAGTGTCAAAATTGTTTTTTTTAATGTGATCTTATTTTTTTGAAATTATTTCTAGAAGATGAAGAAATCGCTCATCTCTTTCTTTAGTCTCCCTCTCTCTCCGTTCCTCTCTTACACTTGCTTCCTGGTGCCACCTCTCTTCTCTCTCTCTTGCTTCCCGTTCTCTCACACTTGCTTCCTGGTGCCATCTGTCTTCTCTCTCTCTTCGTTCGCGTTCTTGTCTCTCCTCTCTCTCTTGTCTCTCCCGTTCTCGCCGTTCTTCCTTCTCCTCCATTTCTCTCCATCGTCTCTCCTCCCTCTCATTCACTTCCTGCTCTCTCGCTGCTTCCCTCTCCTCCATCTCTCTAATTAACTCCATAATTTCGGTTGCCCGCTTTCTTCCTCTTCCTCTTGCTGGCTGTGGCGTTGCAGAGGATGAAGAGGATGAAGAGGATGAAGAGGATGAAGAGGCCACAGCAACATCCGGGCCAGATGAGGCAACAAGGGCAGGTGGAGTGATCGAGGGTCTGCCCCCAATTGCCTCATCCATGGCACTATACCACTTCCAGGATGCTGCTGTGGGCTCTCCATCCTCAGTGCTGACACCACTCTGCGGGCATTTCAGATCCTATAAAAATTGCACAAACATAATACAAATGTAGTGATTTGAACAGCACAATGACGTTTGATTTCTGTTTTAGAAGTAAAAATGTAATCTTACTTTATATTTTTGTTTGAGGTTTTCCCATTTTTTTTTTACAAATGTTGCAGTCACGCTGCCTTGCAGGCCCTGCTCCACCACAAAAACCCTGTAGCAAATGCAGACATAAAGAATCAGAAAAGCTGTAATAACTGGAATGTTTGAAGTTACAATAATATATATATAAGATGTGAATACATTTTTAATCTATTTCTGTATTATACTCACTCAAAGCCTTTGATGGCAGCATTCCGCTTCCCAGTGAAGAGGGCTTCATGAGCCACTCTCCACTGGATAAGCACACGTGTGTGCTCATCTGTCCCTGTACCATCAGACAACATTCACGTTACCTCTGTGATTATGTGCTCAATACTACATTTACACATTGAGGTAGTTGCTGGTATATCAACTGGCTTTAAATCCACTGCAAATGTTCCTCAAATTATCAACAGTACTAATGGACAAATAAAATATAAAAACTAATGCTAAGTAACTTTATGCAAAATTGTTTATTTACATTATTTACATTTAGCTATGTGAGCAGTGTTGACAACACTGAATTAACAGCACACATATAGGACATGACTCAGGTGTCTATTTAATGTCGTGATTGCTCATCTGCAATAGGCCTACTCATTGAAGATTTTCCTGTCACACATTTAATAAGAATATTTAAGCTGTATATGTTTTAGAATAAACATTCTAGTGTGAATGCATGAATAGTGTTAACCTTACTGGCGCTCCCGTTAGCTATACACAATAAAACGTGTTTTTACAGCACAATTACAACTATACTCTACTGTCTGTCGTCTATACACCTTCAATAATTAAACAGTTTACTCTACAGGAGCTCAACAAATGGCATTTTAACACAAGGGAACCGTGATTTTGTTTTGTAATACTCACATTTGAAAACACCTGCGTCGCCTTTCTCCGTCATATTCGCTAATGACGTTTCCTTTCCTGTGGCCTTATGGGAAGGCAGGGATAGAAAAGTATCCGACGATGAGCGCTTCACAATCTGGGCGGAGCGCAGTAGGCCATCCGGGGATTTCTCGCCTACTCTTTTATGATTACTGAGGTTTCGAACATACTACTCCTTTCACATACTGTTTTCGCCTACTATATAGTAGGTTAGTAGGCATATTCGAACGCAACTTGAGTACACGTACGTCCGAATCTCGCGAGAGATAGTCCAACCCCCCGGTAGTTCTCGCCTACTCTTTTATGAATACTAAGGATTCGGACATACTTTTCGCTCGCCTACTGCTTTTTCCATACTATATAGTAGGGAAGTATGCGGTTCCGAACGCAGCCCTTGTGTTTCTCTGTCCTTCAGTGATTCTGCTCGTTATCATCAGGTGTTCATCACTAATGGTTCAATTATTACTTAATTAATCTCTTAATTATCTCATTAACTTTAACACCACTTCAGTGTTATTTTAACTCTCTGTGGAGTGGGACCAAATACACTCTGAGCAGTGCTGATTTACGACACTCAGAGGCTGTGTTCAAAATCACTCCCTATCCCCTTATTCACTATTCCCTACACTATATAGACCACTCGAAAGAGAGAGAGGAAAGAAGAGAGTGAATTCAGACACTGATGAACACCTGCTGTTATCACTGAAGGAAAGAGAAACATCACCAGAAGAAAGTTGATTTCATCAACTGAAGATAAAGAGAAGACATTAAATCTCTGAAGATCTCATCAGAGGATTAAACAACTCCACAAACAGCATTACCAGCTTCACACATTACTAACCAGACTGACTTTATTTCTGTCAGACGACTACAGAAGCTCTTATTGAGAATGAACAGATGATGTTTGATTGTTTCTTCTGACGTTACCATTATGGTGATCAGTATTTGCTTTAGTTGGGCTCTTGAACATCGACACAATAACATTAGTTTTTCTCTTGCTGCTGTAACGGTGTGTTTTCAATATATTTGTTATAGCAAACAAAGCTGAGACAAAACCATGAGTAGGTTATGTTGACTATTTAATAATGGTCTAATTCACTAATAATTTAGTAGTCTTATCTAGAAACATATAGTTGATGCTTATTTTTTTTGTAAAATTGAACCCTATAATTTTATAACATCATTATTGTAACATCCAGATAATTTGAAGAGCATGGGAACAGCTTGTGGTCAAAACATCTGAATCAATCTGACTCACACAGACATCAAGAATCGGCGTATGAATCTCAACCATGGTGACATTCAAAACTCCCAGCATGCGTTGCAGCATGAATAAATTATTGCTGCTGAATAGCCTGGTTATTTTCTTTAATTCTTACTATTTGCCTTTATTTTTGGTGCTGTTGTTGTGTTGACTTTAAAGGGATAGTTCTCTTTAAAATGAAAATTCTGTCATCCTTTACTCACCCTCAAGTTGTTTCAAACCTGTATGAATTTCTTTCTTCAGCTGAACGCAAGGGAAGATATTTTTAAGAATGTCAGTAACCAAACGGTTCACTGGAGCCATTGACATCCATAGTAGGAAAAAAAAAATACTATGGAAGCCAATGGCTCCAGTTAACTTTTTGGTTACTGACATTCTTCAAAATATCTTCCCTTGTGTTCAGCTGAAGAAAGAAATTCATACAGGTTTAAAACAACTTGATGGTGAGTAAAGGATGACAGAATTTTCATTTTAAAGTGAACTATCCCTTTAAGTGGTGTTTTGTGATGCTCAGAGTTGCTCTGTTCGTTTTTTTTATTGATTGTCACCATTGTTGAGATTCATACGCTGATTCTTCATGTCTATACGAGGCTAAATGACAGCAGAGAGCAATCTATTCTTGGAAATCAGGAGTTTAAAAATCACTGCTTAATATTTTCAGAAGTGTCCCAGTTAAATAACATAAATTAAGAATAAATGTATGTGTTTTTAAAAGAATGGGTTTGTTTAGGGAAGAAACACTGGACAAGACTAACAAACTAAGCATCCTATTACAATTATAGCAAAGCATAACCAATAACTTCTGACCATTTTTTTTCCTTAGCTTTTTTGCTACATAAATGTGTTTAAGAAACACACAATTATAGCAGACAAAGAAAAACTATCATTACAAAATCAAGGGCCAAGATCCCAACTGAAGCAAACACTGATCACGATAATGGTGACCAAATATTTTCAATTAAACATCAACACCTAAAGATCTGATAATTCTCAATAAGAGCTTCTGTAGACGTCTGACTGAAATAAAGTCAGTCTGGTTAGTAATGTGTGAAGCTGGTAATGCTGTTTGTGGAGTTGTTTAATCCTCTGATGAGATCTTCAGAGATTTAACGTCGTCTTTTATCTTCAGTTGAATTCATGTAAAGCTGTGGCTGAAGTCAGTTGTAGTTCTTGTGTTTTTCTGTCCTTCAGTGATTCTTGTTAACAGGTAGTGTGTACACTCTTCAGTGTTCATTTAAAACTGAAGATTTTGCTGTGGGGTTAAAAGGGTTAGAGGGGTTAGATGAAAAATCCCACAGAGGGAACCATAAAATAGCGGTAAGAAACTGTAAATTCATTTACAGAAAAGTTCTGTAAAAAAATGGCAATTTACTGGCACCAGAGCTGCCAGTAGATTACCGTTAAATCAAGGAAAAACAGTAATATACTGTAAAACATAACAGTCAAATTTACCAGATGATTTAAGATATTTTCACTGAATTTTAGTGCAAGTTAATAGAAAAAAGTTGTGTAAAGTCAGTAACTGATAAGGAGAGTAAATATTAAAATGACCTGTGTTTATGTGTTGTTGCACAAGATGATATAGAAGAGATCTTTCAGTTGAATTCATTAGTTTTGTGAGTTACCATTGCTGTGAAGAGTAGAGCCTGTGCTTCAGTCCAGGATGAGCAGAGAAACATTGATGATATGCTGCTTGATGCTTTATTTAACGGCAGTAACTGTGTTTGCTGATGCAGTTATGAGCTGTTTGTTTAATTTAGCAAATAGAGCTGTTGAGTAATTTATCACATGCGTGTGTGCTATTGCTCACAATGAACCGCAAAGATTGAAGTTAAAGTCATGTTTCTAAATCATTTTACTACTACACCTTACACGTGTGAAATGACTCAAATGAAGTTTTATGATACAAACACCTATAAATACTAGTTTTAAAATGAGAACTGTTTGAAGCGATCAGTTTTCCAAATGAAAAGTTACCTTTCATGGTATTATTACGGTAAAATACTGTAAAAAAGGAGAGCTGTATATAAACAGTAGAGGGCTGTAAATTAACAGTACATTGCTGGAACCACAGCTGCCAGTAGATTACAGTTATTTTACGACACAATTTTTTTTACAGTGTATTCTAAAATAATAAAATAAAAGATTTTAAATAGGCTAAATAATTAATTTATCAATTCAATATTAATTAAATACATAAATGTGTATATTTATTTTGCTAAATTACATGAAATTGTTTAATATATTTCACAAATACCTCTTCCACACACTTTTTTAAAATTATTTTTTAATGTGCTTTTTCAAAAATAAGTTTTTCATAATAATATGCTGCATTTACGATCATTTACGATCCTCTATTATTATGATCTTTTTCATAATAATAGAGGATATTTCACAAATGCCAATCAACAGCCAGTGGGCGGTGCTTGGCGCTGATTGAATAACCCTTTCAGATAGATTACTTTTTTCTGTCTGGGTCTGGCAAGTGGAAACGGGAATTGATTGGAAATTAATATGGCGGTAGGAATTGATCAAGATAAAAATTGCACTGCCTTAAACACAGCCAAAGTTCTCAGTTTTCAAGTTTTTAGAAAATTTATTAGAGTAAAAAAAAATACATTTTCAGTCACAAATAAGAAATGAGAAGCATCCTTAGTGTTCTGTGGTCAACACACAAAGATCGATCTGTCATGACTCTTCAACTTTAAACCAATCAGCACCAAGCAACGCCCACTGGCTGTTGATTGGCATTTGTGAAATGTCCTCTTTATTATTATGAAAAAAATCTTTGGGAAAATCATGCTTTGGAAATGCATGATTAGTCAAATTAGGTGTCATTCATAAATTCAGCATATTATAATGAAAAACTTCTTTTTGAAAAAGCACATTAAATAATGAGTAAATTGATTTTTAAACATAACAATAATGTGTGTGGAAGAGGTAATTGTAAAATATTAAACAATTTCATGTAATTTTACAAAATAAATAGATACATATATTTATTTAATTAATATTTTATTACATTACATTATTAAATTAATTAATTATTTCATTATTTTAGAATAAACTGGTACATTTAATTGTTGTTTTATTGAATTCATTAGTTATTGAATTATTTCATTTCGAGTAATTTGGTCCTCCATTTGCAAACAGTTCACTTCAAGAATGAAAAAACTTGTGTCTCTATGTTTTACTGTAAATGAGAAACAGAAACAGAACGGACAATCTATATTAGTCTATCTCTCTATATATATCTTATTAAATAGGCCTACACAGAAAGAAAAATATTGGAAAATATTTCCATACTCAGCCTAGGGTGAAATCATTATGCTCTTCTGCAGATAGTATGGCTTATTAAGCAGGTGTGTACAGAGTTTGGTCTTTTAATACCACTGTTTTAGTAGATTAAGCAAATTTATTTCACGTTAAGCATTTTACAAGTCCTGTTTTGCAAAAAAAATAAAATGTTTTCTTCTATAAAGACCCCACCGCTTAGAAATTCTCTTTTATGTTCGTATGCTATTTATTCGGTCATAATTAGTAGTTAGATAAAATTTCTTTGTTATTGAAAGAAAGCCTAAAATATAGCTTGACTAAGTGATCCAACCCTGTCATGTCCTCTATCAGTTTGCAATGAACACGTCATTGATCGAATGTTTATTCTCTATGCTTTATTTACTTTTTTTTCTTCTCGAAATTAGACGTTATTCTCAAAATTGAATGTTTATTCTCAACATTTTATTTAGACATTTTTACTTTAATCTTGAGATGTTTTTATCATTATTTTTGCTTGGTCCTAATCCTCTTTCGTACTAAACAGTTGAAAACTAAAATTGGGAGATTTTGGCTTTAAAATTAAAGAGAGTTTAAATGTACAATTTCACACAGCAGTCACGGCTTGCAATTTCATATACAACCTTCCAAGATCCACTATTGTGAAAAATAGAGCAAGACAAAGTCTGACCCAAAATGGCCAATCCTTTTATTGCTTTTTTTTCTTTCTTTTTCTACATTTATTGATGAAAACAAGGCCCTGTACAGTTCACTTCAGCATTGAGTACAATAACAATTATTTTACAATTTATACACATTGGAATATAATAATGCTGAAAACACATACTGCGCCCCATCCCGGTCATCTTTTACACTTGGCCATGTCAGACATGTAATAAAAAAACTAAAAAAAAAAAACTAAGGGAAAACAACAGCTAAACCACCTTTTTATATGCTGTGTAAGTGTTAATCCATAAGTTAAAGCATACCTTGAACCAAATGCTGCACGTCTGCTGCCCGGCTACAAATCTGACAATCGTACAGGTAAAGCACCAGCAGGGAGAACCTGTACAACCAATAAGGTGCCATAAACACACTTACACAGATATAAGGACAAAAATCTGAATATGATATGAATATCCAATGATGGGAAATTGTGTGATTTACTTTATTAATTTGGTTGTTGGATTGTAAGGGATACACACACAAAAAACAACAACAATTCTCTCATAGAGACCAAGACCTTCTATAAAAGCTTTGCATCGTGGAAAACCTTGTGGAAATCGCTAAGAACAATTTAAAGCAAGTTCATTAGATTTTGAAGGTTCTCTTCTCAGTTTATTCCCAGAATGAATGGCAAAAAATAAAATAAAAGGCCAAAATAAAATTCCATGCGAGGTGTGTGACAAAGTCCCAAAAACAATGCTTGCTTGCTCACTCTCACTCGCTCTTTCATGCCAGGTTCAATTTCGCTCCTTATTCATGCTACGTATGTGTACACTTTGCGATCTTCCGGTGTTCTTGCCAAGTATTCTCTCTCAATAAGTCCTTCAATGCGCTTTTTAATGACCACAGGACTTGGGAGGAATCGTGCCTTTAACTGCTGGGTTACCTAAAGACAAAAACACACAAGATAAAGTTAAATAAATGAATGTCCAAAAAACATTTCTGAATACAGTGAAATTGATAATGTTGATAATTCTGTTTTACGTGGCACTCTTAGTCCCCCACAAATACCACCAACATCACTGCTATTCTCAAATAAAGCCAAAAGACAGAATGAAGTGTGTATATATATATTAAAACTGTTGCGTAGCTCACACTTACACTCAAAAGGGTTCCTTCATATGAAATGAAAGCTTTGGTTTAAATCAGACCTCATATTATAGTACATTATATCGCTGGGATCCGTGTGAATTGAACATGGTTTAAAAAAAAAAACTAAAACTTTTCAAATATTACTGCATCACAGTTTTTAAAGCATTAATGGAATTCCGAGAAGCTTATTTTTTATTATAAGTAATAATATGAATAAAGGTCTGTGTTTATTGAACAAAACTGTAGTACTGTACATGAACAAACCTGATCCATCTGAAGATTATTTAGTAAGACCTGTATTGTCCTACTCTAGACTTTAAATTCTCTAATACTTAATTTTGCTTTTATATGCTATATACTATAATACAGTTACTATATTATATTTTGCAATATTTTTTGGCGATTTTTGCAATCAAAATGACTGGTTTTGTGGTGGTAATTTCCAGAAATTTGCAACATTTTTTTTACAACAAGGTTATCACATTTATCATATCATTTATTATGTTAGATGCACAATAGTCATACATGACTATAGAACAAAGAGCACAAATCTTGTTTATTTTGGTCTAGGATTAATAACATGATCACTTAGGGTGGGAAATATTTTCTGTGGTCATCCATCAATCTTGTGTTATCACTTCACCCTGTCCTTGGGACTTACGTGAAACGGCAGGTGAGAAAGATTTACTTTCGCTATGTTTCACACAGACCACATACTGTGCATGCACGATGTCTGTATCGTGAAAATAATGCATTACAGCTTTAAACAAACTAGGGATAGTTCAATTAGATAATATTATTCATTTAAGTGATTAAAAATACTTTTTTGCAATTATTTTGCAGTGAAATTATGATGTTGTGTTGTATTCAGCGATCTCGGAATCACAAAAACTGGAGGGATTGATATTAAAATAGATCATATAGACAAATAGAGACAATAGACTCAAACTATTGTCACAAAAAGATGTAGTCTCCGCACCTCTGCTACTAGAACGTTGTGCTGCATCTTCTTTCTCGACTTCATGATCCGAACAATAGCCGCCTCGATTTCATGTTTCCTGTCGTCATCCACTTTTTGTCGTGTCTCTTTTCTCTCAGGGTCCGATTCTCCCTGTTTGGCTGCAACTGCAGGGATGTGATACAAACAGGTTAGTGAAAAAGGCTTTCCAAATGATTACCTAGGAGAACTTCACTGACTCCCATACACTTCTAGGGCAGATAAATAAGGAAGAAGAAATTCAGTACAAACACAAAAGTATTCCAGCACATTTGGTGCTCGGCGGGACCCATAATTATGTATTATTGGTCACTCATTGCAAAGTACTGCCTATTTAAGATTGCCATCCAGTCATCAAATAAATAAGCCATAAATAAGCCAGGCTTTCAGGCAGGACAATTTTTTATGAATAATCAGATGTAAAGTATATGCAAAAACCTCTCAGAAGTAAACTATAGCATGGTAAACTTTTACATGAATGGGAAACCATAGCAGATGGTTATTTAATATTTAAAAGAAGCACTATTTAATTTCCTAGATTTTCCAAAAAAGGAGAAAGAAAAAAATACAAACAATACATTATAGCTGTAAGAAGACAGAAAGATGTCCAATTTACAGTCACTCCTTTGTAACTGTATTAGAAACCACCTCACAGCTATGCCATCCATCCATCGGGTCACGGTCTATCCCAGCATTTAGCTCCCCAGTACTTAAGCAAGCTCTCACATTATATTCCATCACGACTATTGCGGTCTCAAAACTCTGGCCAGTTGATAATACCTAGAACTGCAGGCGGTCGATCCTTTTCCTATTTAGCACCTAAACTCTGGAACAGACTTCCTAGCATTGTTTGGGAAGCAGACATACACTGTCAGTTTAAATCTAGAAAAACTAAATCTAAAACACATCTCTTTACTATGGCATCCACATAGAACATTATCAATTTCTATTATTCAAATCTGTTAAATGATTGTTAGGCTGCATTAACTAGGTCAGCCGGAACCGGGAACACTTCCCATAACACCTGATGTACTCGTTGCATCATAAGCAGAGTGGCATCTACCCTAATGACCTTCTGTTTATCCCGAGGTTTACTGCAGTCGGCCAAATCCGGGCCGTATCCAGACCAGATGGTGGACCTGCGACTAGACATGACCAGCACATCCCTGAAATGTCTACAGAGACCGTGTCAACTACAAACCTGATTCCAAAAAAGTTGGGACACTGTACAAATTGTGAATAACAACATAATGCAATAATGTGGACGTTTCAAATCTCAATATTGTATTCAGAATACAACATAAATTACATCAAATGTTTAAACTGAGAAAATGTATAATTTTAAGGGGGAAATAAATTGATTTTAAATTTTATTGCATCAATATATTTTTAAAAAGTTGGGACAAGGCCATGTTTACCACTGTGTGGCATACCCCTCTTCTTTTTATAACAGTCTGCAAACGTCTGGGGACTGAGGAGACAAATTGCTCAAGCTCAGGAATAGAAATGTCCCATTCTTGTCTAATACAGGCTTCTATTTGCTCAACTGTCTTAGGTCTTCTTTGTCGCATCTTCCTCTTTATGGTGTGCCAAATGTTTTCTATGAGTGAAAGATCTGGACTGCAGGTTGGCCATTTCAACATTTGACATGTTATCTATATTTTATTGTGATTAAAATATAAGTTTATGAGATTTGTAAATTATTGAATTACTTTTTCATTCACAATTTGTACAGTGTCCCAACTTCTTGGGAATTGGGTTTGTAGACTCACCCCTGTGAAGGCCTCATCGACACGACATCCTCAACAAGCCCGTCTTCGGTGTGATGACACAGACCTTCAATCAGATGGAACTGGACAAATATTCTGAATGCTCCAATCTAATCTGACTTCTGACATAATCTGATTCTGACTTGTGTTGCCTGAATCATAATCATACACTGTTTGTCTGTAGGCCAGAACAGAACTGGCACTGAGCCTGGTTTCGCCCAAGGTTTTTTCTCCATTATATCTGATGGAGTTTGGGTTCCTTTGGCTTTTGGCTTGCTCAGTTGGGGACACTAAATATTCAACTATATTACTTATCTGCCCGCATTACCACTATATGACAATTAAACTGAGCTAGAAGACATTACTTTTTTTCTCCAGAGCGGCTGTACAGCCGAATCAAATTTTGTTGCATTATTTTCCTGTTATCACTGCGAAGCTGCTTTGAAACAATCTCCATTGTAAAAAGCGCTATATAAATAAAGGTGACTTCACCACTATTGCAAAAGTATTTCAAAGATGACGCTAATTTGCATTTTTATGGGTTTTCATTATTGCTGATCATCTTGACTTGGCTTAAGTTTGAAGCATCAAAACAAGAAAATTGTTACCTGTTTGAATCTTGACTCTGTGGAGTCTGGAGGTGAACTGGTCATTGACAGTGAACACGTGGCCGCTCTCGATCTCTTTTGACTTGGGTTCTTTAGTGAGGACTCGCTGTGTGGGCTTTCCACAGGCTAGAGACTGCAGTGCCCGCACCAGCTCTCTCTCTGGGATATCAGTCTCTTGCTGAATCTCCTGTCAAAAGAGGAAAAACAATGGGGACATGAAAATAGGGATTTTATCATTATTTTCCTGTTATCACTGTAAGGCTGCTTTGAAGCAGTTTGTATTGTATAAAGTGCATCCGGAAAGTAGTTACAATGACAACGTGAAAGAAGTTTATTTTACATTTTTGCAAATGTATTAAAAAAATAAAATAAATAAAAATAACGAAAAAAAATAAATAATTCACATGTACATAAGTATTCACAGCCTTTGCCATGACACTCAATATGGAGCGCAGGTGCTCCGGTTTCCACTGATCATCCTTGAGATGTTTCTACAACTTGATTGGAGTCCACCTGTGGTAAATTCAGTTGATTTGGAAAGGCATAAAATTTGATTCGATAAAAATCCAAATTGATTTGGAAAGGCCTGTCTATATAAGGTCTGACAGTTAACAGTGCATGTCAGAGCACAAACCAAGCCATGAAGTCTAAGGAATTGTCTGTAGACCTCCGAGACAGAATTGTATCAAGGCAAAGATCTGGGGAAGGGTACAGAAACATTTCTGCAGCCTTGAAGGTCCAGTGAATGGAAGAAGTTTAAAACCAGCAGGACTTTTCCTTGAGCTGCCATCCAGCCAAACTGAGCGATCGGGGGGAAAGGGCCTTAAAGGGTTCATTCAGCGATTCAATATTCAATATATGGCTTTATATCAGTAGAAACCCTGGAGTCTATTAAAATGATTGTGCTTCCCCCCCTCATATCCCCCTGAGACAAGAGATTTATGCATTTTATTTCTGGAAAAATTCCTCCTATGATACAAATTGACGATATTTGCATCATAGGAGGAATGTTTGCCCAAAGGCTAAAAACTACAGCCAGCAGAGGGAGCCATTTCCACATGTTTTGAACCCACGCATGGGGGATGGAGATCATACTCACAGCTCAGCTACAGGCACTCATTTAAACGGAGCTGCAGTGAGCAATGTAAGTCTTATAACTTCTCAAATTAATTTCTATGAAAGTTAAGCTTGCAAAGGCATGAACTGAAACGTGCCAGACTGAAATCGCGTTGTGAATGTATGCCGTGAGTGTAGTCGCGATTACCTCAGCTCTCATCACGAGAGCTCAGCTCATTTATTTCACTCCTGCAGTTAGTGCTCAGTGCTGTGATACTCGCCCGGTGACTCACTCATTATATTGAACAGACATGTTCAGTTTTTAATTGTAGTGTCTTCTCCAACTCAGTCACAGTAATCAAGTTGGTGGCTTTGGTAATGGCCTCACAGGGCAGTGAAGCATTCTGGGAATTGTAGTCTTTCATCCACATGAGACAAAAATAAATTTTCTGTCTTTTCTCGGTCTAGAAGGCACCAAATTCAAAAATAATTTCACATTTCTACTACATTGCTGACCCAGTTTAAATACAGATTCATCTTCCCAGCGCTGAAGTACCCCTTTAATGCTGCAACATACTCCGCAAGAACAGAGAAAAAAGTTCTCGCTCCCAGGGCTGCGACGTCATTTTGTTCTCGTATCCCTGGTTTGGGAGTATTCGCAGCTTGTTCTCGACACATTGTCTGAGCAGAACTTTTTTCTTGCGGGTGTCCGAGAACTATTGTGTGATTGGTCATACATTTAAAGTGGCCGTGGTTAATGCGGAGAAACGCATATGATCGGCACCTACTTGTCTCGTGAAGTGTGGAATGTACTGTCCAGAACAAACTTTGTACATGTTCTTGCCACCTTTAGAAAACAAACAAATTTCTTTATTCTTGATCAAGATGGTCACTCTGACAGAGCTTCAGCGTTTCTCTGTGGAGAAAGGAGAATCTTCCAGAAGAACCATCTCTGCAGCACTTTACCAATCAGGCCTGTATGGTAGAGTGGCCAGACAGAAGTCACTCCTCAGTAAAAAGCTGCCTGGAATTGGCCAAAAGGCACCTCAAGGACTCAATTCTCTGGTCTGAGGAAACAAAGATTAATCTCTTTGGCCTGAATGGCAAGCATCACACTGCAAAAAAAGTCTTACTTAGTATTTTTGATTTTAAAGTTTAGAATCTCAGCTTTCCAATGAATCTATCCATTTTGATCAACGAGCGCTGAGTTATTCCTCTTAACGAGCGCTGAGTTATTCCTCTAAAACAAAGTGTACCGCGCTCATTTTTAACGCTGGGGAAAGAGTTAATTTAGACTGCTCAAAAACAGGAGAACACAGCCTGACTCAACATGAAGGGCCTAATATGCACCAAGTGTACATGTTGTAACCATGACATTGTGGTCGTGTGAAACCAAGCACTACATTCCACACTTCAAAGCACCGCTGCATGGAGTACGAATGAGAAATTAGTAATCAAAAATGTTACCATTCGTATGTTCCACACAATGAAACTGACAGAGCAGAATTAACCACGGAGTGATCGACCTGAATGTTTGGTGGCTTGAAACGCCAAAACAGTTGCACGCAGGCAGAGGAGAAAAACACTAAATAATCCAAGCTGAAAGAGATCGGATCGTGAGTTTCCAGGACTCCTCAAAACAATGTGGTCGTGAGCACCACTCGCATGCTCCATGGGCAACATTGTGTGGAGTATAAGCAAACTGTTGAAAACTCAATCATGGACTGACTCATCACGAGCCAAATGTGTGGCAGCAAAAAACATCAAATGAATCACAGCAGTAGTAAGCAGAAACATTCAAACACAATCAAATCTAAAGTAAGGAGAAATAAACAGAGAAATAAGAACAGGCTGCACAGACTACTCAACTTTAATGCTCTGCCATGATGCTTTAAGCTTGACGTAGACTAGTTACTGAACTATAGAGGGCGCAACAGGATAAGCCATTTCCTGAAACGCACACGTTTCCGACAGTTAAAATGACAAATAAATGCATACTCAGAGAGCCCTCCACAAGACATGTTTGCTTATAACATCTGGATGCTCAAAATTGACCAGGAGAATGCAACAGCTTATTGTAAGTTAACGCAAGTTAATCACAGTTATAGACTAATGCGTGCTGCATCCATTGTAATGCACACACATAGCTTGCACATCATTCAGTAACGCAGAAATGTATTGTCAACACTGTTCTGTGATTGATCAATAAAATAGCTTAGAAACTGAAAAGTTCTAGCATATATTTGTTTCTTTTGTTCGCATCACTATAAGTAGAGATGCTGACAGGTAGAATAAATTCACAGGCAATTGCTCTCTCACTAATGTATTCATACAAATGTTATTTTTATTGTGTTACCTTAACGGTTTCTGATTAAGAACGAGCAGAAATCTTTGAGAAATATAAATGACACGAAGACAAATGAATACAAGCGGTTATGTACCAATAACCTTATGGCCAGAACTGTGTCATATGCTATATGACATATCCTGTGCAAAAGAAAACCAATGTTCGCGTCTCAGCTCAAGGTTCAGGATTATTAATTAATGACGACATCAGTGGCTAGTCGACGTCGACTCGATTCATCACATAAATGTTGACATTAAAAAATCTTAAGTTGTTCAACCCCGACCGAGTTGATGGCACAAGTGTGTTCTTTTGAGGCATCCGTGTTTCGGTGGGTGGTACTAATGCCTAATGCTAAATATTTAAAGGGACATTTCAGTCTTTTTTCAGCCTCATGCTGTTCCAAACCTCTACAACTTACTTTATCCTGCGGAACATTAAAGAAAAAGAGAAAAGAGAAAAAAGTTTTGGAGAATGTTGGCAACCAAACAGTTTTAGTCCAGCGCATGGGTAAACTGCCCCTTCACCTTCAGAAAAATATAGTGCCTGTGCTCTCACTGCTGTACTCCAGCAAAAGGTGATTTGTCATGAAAATGACAAAGTATGGCTCGGCTTGACGTCGATAGAGCGGAAGGTCCTTGTATGGGCCGTACAGGCTCTTCTTCTGGTAGGGTGCGCGCGCGCGTGACTAGAGCGAGAGAGGAAATGCACGCCCATACAATCCCGCCGCGCTCCACTAAATTTCTATCTGTGACATCAAGCGACTTCAATGCTTCAGCACAGCGAGTCACTGCTGTCACAGGACTTCACCAAATCATACCAAAGAAGTGTGTTTTTGACGGAGCGGTCCCAGCGATAAAGGTTCGGTCCTGCTTTGGAAGCAGCCGGTGAGTAAAACTGCTTCAAATGTCTGTGCTGTTGGCTATCGTCGCGTGAGTAAACATCAGTAAACGACACGATCGCGTGCTTCCTCATTCAAATGCGCTAAAGGTTAACGTTACTCCATTGTTGTTCAATGTATAACGTTACACTAGTCTGATGTGCAAAACAGTTTTGCTTGCTACTGCTAAGGTTTAGTCGCTTACAATAGTCCATAAACCGAATCATGTCCTCATAAACTGCGAGTAAACACACACAAATGTTGACAGGCCACTAAATACAGTCCATACCACAGAGACGGACGTCCTGCTGTTGCTGTTTCTCCTGTTCAATTTATTTCAGCCTCCGAATGATTCTGGATCATTATCTGTATTAGCTGAGCTCGATAGCGATGGGCTTCTCCACGCTTGAGGACGTAATCGCTTTGCGCACTCGTCATTCTTTAGCTCCGCCCACACGATACGCCTCCAGGCGCTCGGTTTTTTCCGGAAAGACTCGGTACAGCCCAGATTTCTTTTATAAATATAATAAAACTAAAGACTTTTCGGAGATATGAAGGATGCAATACTACTCTATAGGTACTCAAGATTGACATGAGATTGACTGAAACTTAGTGTTTCACCCCCCCTTTAAGTCATGTTACATGGTACTACTTTATTCCCAACAAGTATTTTTTCCTGATTTCCCTGATTTCCATCACACTGGTTTGTGTTCGGTTTCAATAATATTTAATAGCTCTCACATCAATTTGGTTAGAAATACTGTTACATGTGCTGAGAGTCTGACAGACCTTAAAATGATAAAATCATTAATGGCAGTCAAACAAAAAGACTTTGTTGCGTTATTTAGGTTCATAGATGATCATGCACTTTTTATGCTCTACTATTCTGAGTGGTAAATCATGTATTGGTAACAATTAAACATTTTTTATTTTTTAGTCCTGAAACCCAACTTCTGATTTCAACCATCCCAAAGCAACCTAATAAACACTAGGACTGTCACTTACGATTGATTTGGAAATCGAGTAATCTGTTGATTATCTTGACGATTAATTTAGTAATTTGTTAATTTTGTGGTAATAAAAATTACGGTGGCCCAGTAGTGCAGCCGTACTAAATTAAACCGCAACACAACGAAATCACCACAACACAATGGAAACAAGGCACAACACAACAAAAATCACAGCATGACGGAATCGCCACAACACAACAGAAACGCTCCCGACCACAAGGGGGCTCTGGGAGTGAAATAAAGTTTGTTTTCCTTGCCATTGTTCTATAGATTGGCCAGTCTTACAAAGATATAAACACTACGATCAGGTTTAAATGTGTAACCATTGTATATCGACATGAAATATGAACTCAAAAT
Organism: Pseudorasbora parva; assembly: GCF_024679245.1. NCBI lineage: Eukaryota > Metazoa > Chordata > Actinopteri > Cypriniformes > Gobionidae > Pseudorasbora > Pseudorasbora parva. Next base: position 8,531,986 of record NC_090179.1, read on the forward strand.
CACAGACATGCATTATAGCTGCATATTTATACTCAAAAACGTTTTTACTCGCGATCATGGCGCTTGATGCCTAAGGAAACCTCTACCAAAAACCTCTCGTTGCCGCGATTCCGTCATGCTGTGGCGATTTCATTGTGTTGTGGCGATTCCGACGTGCTGTGGCGATTTCATTGTGTTGTGGCGATTCCGTTGTGCTGTGGCGATTTCGTTGTGTTTTGGCGATTCCGTCGTGCTGTGGCGATTTCATTGGCCCTCATTTATCAATCTTGCGTAGAAACGGGTGTATATGTTGCCGTAAGATTATGCTTACACTCCTCTCACCGCCTGATTTATGAAACTGTGCGCACCTCTGCAATTCAGGTGTACGCAATACTTGCCCTTGATAAATCCCACGGCTGAAAACGATCGTCATTAGAATAACACGCCCCTATATATTCAAGTCTCTGCCTCCCGCACGCCCTCATTTTACGCCATGGACAAACAGAAGACGGCAAAGAAACGAAACTTCTCCGACGTGGAGATCGGGCGCGCTCAATCATCTCTTTAGTCCACTTAGTCAGGGCACTGATTAGGACATAAGTCAACGGGCTGACTCCCTGATCAGTGCCCTGACTACTGAACTATTGAGATGATTGAGATGCGCCCATCGAGACCATCACCAGGGAAGTGGAAAAAAACCCGAAATTGTTTTATTTGGGAGTTTAAAGAGTGGGATTAAAGGCGCTCACAAAAACAAAATATGGACCCAAATTACGAGTAGCTACTGTTAGTGTGGGGGTTGAGAAGCGCACTCCAGCAGTTTAAATAGCTGTTTGGATGATAAATTACCATCACAATGCATTATTTTACAGCACGTTTTGAAACAATTAGCATTTAATTTCGTATCACGGCACATGTATTGGGGTGTACAATAGTGATGATGATGTGATGTGGAGTAAGATTCATTCACATTAATAATTACATGACAATTTGTAAGATTCTTATTATTATTATTATGATTATTATTCTTAATGACGCTTGTTATTTAGAAGAAAATGCCGTTTTTATTGATTTTATTATTATTTAAAAGAAGAAGGCCATTTTTATTATTTTGTCAGTCTGAATTATTTTAGTCCCAGTCCGTGCGCAGCTGCCGGGCCAGGCGGGCCTGAAACGTCAGGTAAAGCGCACAGGCTCGCGACTGGAGGAATACATATGCCTACAGATCAAACACTTTGGTAATGTCACACAAATTAAACATTGACGTTCATGTTACACAAAAATAAGCACTGAATGTTGTTGTTGTGGTTTTTAACAGTGGGTCATATAGCATATCTTGTCAGTGCGTTTTGTGGTGTTAGGAATTGTTTTTCTGCGCATTTTCGCACTAACTCAAACGTGCGTACACCACCTCCTGAGCTGGCGTAGGATTTGAGCGTGCCGTACGCCAATGTCCATATTGATAAATCTCAAAGTCACCGTGGTTTTGGGTGTACGCAAGGTGTACGCTGGAAATTTGGTGTACGCACTTTTGATAAATGAGGGCCATTGTGTTGTGGCGATTCCGTTGTGCTGTGGCGATTTCGTTGTGTTTTGGCGATTCCGTCGTGCTGTGGCGATTTCATTGTGTTGTGGCGATTCCGTTGTGCTGTGGCGATTTCATTGTGTTGTGGCGATTTCATTGTGTTGTGGCGATTCCGTTGTGCTGTGGCGATTTCATTGTGTTGTGGCGATTTCATTGTGTTGTGGCGATTCCGTCGTACTGTGGCGATTTCTTTGTGTTATGACGATTCCGTCGTGCTGTGGTGATTTCGTTGTGTTGTGGCGATTCCGTCGTGTTGTGGCGATTTCTTTGTGTTATGACGATTCCGTCATGCTGTGGCGATTTCTTTGTGTTATGACGATTCCGTCGTGCTGTGGCGATTTCTTTGTGTTATGACGATTCCGTCGTGCTGTGGCGATTTCTTTGTGTTATGACGATTTTGTCGTGCTGTGGCGATTTCTTTGTGTTATGACGATTCCGTCATGCTGTGGCGATTTCTTTGTGTTATGACGATTCCGTCGTGCTGTGGCGATTTCTTTGTGTTATGACGATTCTGTCATGCTGTGGCGATTTCTTTGTGTTATGCAGATTCCTTTGTGCTGTGGCGATTTCTTTGTGTTATGACGATTCCGTCATGCTGTGGCGATTTCTTTGTGTTATGACGATTCCGTCATGCTGTGGCGATTTCTTTGTGTTATGACGATTCCGTCGTGCTGTGGCGATTTCTTTGTGTTATGACGATCTTTGTGTTATGACGATTCCTTTGTGCTGTGGCGATTTCTTTGTGTTATGACGATTCCGTCGTGCTGTGGCGATTTCTTTGTGTTATGACGATTCCGTCGTGCTGTGGCGATTTCTTTGTGTTATGACGATACCGTCGTGCTGTGGCGATTTCTTTGTGTTATGACGATTCCGTCGTGCTGTGGCGATTTCTTTGTGTTATGACGATTCCTTTGTGCTGTGGCGATTTCTTTGTGTTATGACGATACCGTTGTGTTGTGGCGATTTGTTTATATTATGACGATTCCGTTGTGCTGTGGCGATTTCTTTGTGTAATGACAATTCCTTTGTGCTGTGGCGATTTCGTTGTGTTTTGGCGATTCCGTTGTGCTGTGGCGATTTCATTGTGTTGTGGCGATTCCGTCGTGTTGTGGCGATTTCGTTGTGTTGTGGCGATTTCGTCGTGCTGTGGCGATTTCGTCGTGCTGTGGCGATTTCGTCGTGCTATGACGATTTCGTCGTGCTATGACGATTCCTTTGTGTTGTGGCGATTTCTTTGTGTTATGACGATTCCATCGTGTTGTGGCGATTTCTTTGTGTTATGACGATTCCGTCGTGCTGTGGCGATTTCTTTGTGTTATGACGATTCCGTCGTGCTGTGGCGATTTCTTTGTGTTATGACGATTCCATCGTGTTGTGGCGATTTCTTTGTGTTATGACGATTCTGTCATGCTGTGGCGATTTCTTTGTGTTATGACGATTCCGTCGTGCTGTGGCGATTTCTTTGTGTTATGACGATTCCATCGTGTTGTGGCGATTTCTTTGTGTTATGACGATTCTGTCATGCTGTGGCGATTTCTTTGTGTTATGACGATTCCATCGTGTTGTGGCGATTTCTTTGTGTTATGACGATTCCGTCGTGCTGTGGCGATTTCTTTGTGTTATGACGATTCCGTCGTGCTGTGGCGATTTCTTTGTGTTATGACGATTCCGTCGTGCTGTGGTGATTTCTTTGTGTTATGACGATTCCGTCGTGCTGTGGCGATTTCTTTGTGTTGTGACGATTCCGTCGTGTTGTGGCGATTTCGTTGTGTTGTGGCGATTTCGTCGTGCTGTGGCGATTTCGTCGTGCTGTGGCGATTTCGTCGTGCTATGACGATTCCTTTGTGTTGTGGCGATTTCTTTGTGTTATGACGATTCCATCGTGTTGTGGCGATTTCTTTGTGTTATGACGATTCCGTCGTGCTGTGGCGATTTCTTTGTGTTATGACGATTCCGTCGTGCTGTGGCGATTTCTTTGTGTTATGACGATTCCATCGTGTTGTGGCGATTTCTTTGTGTTATGACGATTCTGTCATGCTGTGGCGATTTCTTTGTGTTATGACGATTCCGTCGTGCTGTGGCGATTTCTTTGTGTTATGACGATACCGTTGTGCTGTGGCGATGTCTTTGTGTTATGACGATTCCGTCGTGCTGTGGCGATTTCTTTGTGTTATGACGATTCCGTCGTGCTGTGGTGATTTCTTTGTGTTATGACGATTCCGTCGTGCTGTGGCGATTTCTTTGTGTTATGACGATTCCGACGCGCTGTGGCGATTTCTTTGTGTTATGACGATCTCGTCGCTCTGGCGATTTCTTTGTGTTGTGGCGATTCCGTCGTGCTGTGGTGATTTCTTTGTGTTATGGCGATTCCGTCGTGCTGTGGTGATTTCGTTCTGTTGTGGCTTGTTTCCGTTGTGTTGTGGTGATTTTGTTGTGCCTGGTTTCCGTTGTTTTGTGGTGATTTTGTTGTGCCTTGTTTCCGTCGTGCTGTGGCGATTTCTTTGTGTTGTGGCGATTCCGTTGTGTTGTGGCGATTCCGTCGTGCTGTGGCGATTTCTTTGTGTTGTGGCGATTCCGTCGTGCTGTGGTGATTTCGTTGTGTTGTGGCAATTGTTGTACCTTGTTTCCGTTGTGTTGTGGCAATTTTGTTGTGTTGTACCTTGTTTCCGTTGTGTTTTGGCAATTTCGTTGTGTTGTGGTCTAATTTATTACGGCTGCACTACTGGGCCACTGTAAAAATTAGACCTAAGGGCTATTAGCCTTTAAAATTGCTGTTGTTGTCACACTGTACGATGAAATCCTTGTTTAAGGATTGCCTAAACAACAAATTCCTGCATAATATTTAATATTGGCTTTACGACAGAAATGCTACCTCCACTGTAATCTCTTGAACAAGAACATGTGGCCATCAAAACATACAAACTCAGGGTTTAAACTTTTTTTTTTAAATTGGATGCTGCACATTGCATTCCCAGATGAACGCTATAAGCAACCCAAACTCACAGCAAATGCAGAGATAAGATGCACTCTACGCATGTAAATGATAGCAATGCAACACGAAATGCTATGAAACCCAAAGCTCATCAAACTTCATATGCTTTGCCAAATGCATGTTAGTGGAAACCCGTAAACCCCCAAAACTATAGAAACTGATTTTGTGCCGCTCCGAGATGCACGCAACCTGCATGCATGAATAAAAGTGCATATATAGGCTATTAAACGCATGTTTAATATGTGCATGTTTAATTTAATCGCAGCCTTTGTGAATTCACAATAGCACTACACTATGTTGTGATTTTCAATGGTTTTAATACATTGTGCAGGCTTTGAAAACGTTTGAAAACCCAGTACAAATGAAGCCTTCCACTGCACAAACGCACATTCTACTGTCATATACTACTTTATTTATATACATTTTCTAAGAAAGTGCCTTCACAGACTTTACAAAACATGGCATGAGTGCAGTACCTCAAATGTGGATTTCTCTCGGTTGTTGAAAAGCATGAGGATTGTCATCTGGAATGTGGAAACCTGCAGAATGTGTTTCCTAGTATTAGAGCCTGTAACCTGAGCCCCACCGACCATATCGGAGCCATCCTCCTGTAGGGAGATGAAAATGGGGCTAGGAGTTAGAATGTGTAAATTCTTTTGACAGTCTGTGATTGGTTGTAAGTGGTGTAGGAACCTTTTTTATTGGCCCATAAAAGGTGGCATTGAGGTCTGCTGAACCCATGTGATGCTGCAATGTGAGCTGCCTACCACTGTGCTTGGCCAAATAAAACCTGCAATGAAAGAGTCATGAGTCACTGTAAACATACACAAAAAGTGACTTTGTAAAATTCTTTACAAATGAGTTTTCTAAAAAAAAAAAAAAACTGCACACTGGAACTAAACTATTGCAAAATACAATAATTAACACCTTCTAAAGACCTCGAAAGCATGTCTTGGTGAAGGGGGGATGTTACATTTGGGAGTTGCGGACTGTGTTGGCCAGTATCCTGTCGTCAGAACCCTTACTGTGAGGTCAACACCACCTAAAGACACCTAAGAAAAAACACACACATTTTAAACTGTCCATTCAAATGTATACAGTAAAGACTATGCAGTAAAACTTTACATTAGATTAATTCATTCAATTTCTGTACCTGAAACCTACTGTTAGACCTGCCTGAAAAAAACTCAATAGCACTGTTTATTTAAATTGTATCATTGTACTATTTGTGGTATTTCTTGTAATTTAATTATTTGTTCATTTTATCACTGACTGTTCATTAGCCTTTAATAATATTTAAAATGTATAATGTTAGGCTAGTATATTTTGCTGTGGTATCTAAATTGGAAAAGACAGCTATCAAAAATATCGTTGTCATAAGCCCGGAATACACTAAGCAGTCAGTTGGCCGTCGGGCAGTTTTTGTGCATCAGCCGACGAAGTTCTCTCATTGTCTGCCGCACCGTCGGCTTAAGTGGGTCCTCGTCTGATTTTTTTGGCCGATTCGACATGTTGAATAGTGTCAGAGCTCATCGATTAGTCGGGCCATCTGATCCTTCTGATTGGAGTTCAGCTACTGCCACTTGCTGGTACGGAAAGGTATTTCATCTTACGTTGAATGAACGTGCTACTTGGCCTTTCGGTGTCGAGCGTCAGCTTGGTGTATCGGGTAACTTTGGACTGAGGAGATATCTGCTTTCATCGGCACTAGTTTGTCGTTAGTGGTTGTCGGCTTGGTGTGTTCCTAGCTAAAACCTTATTTATTACAATACAAGTTTGCATTGGTCAAAATGATGAAAATAGTACCTTTTATTTAATATGTTTTTTTTTGGTTGGGACAGTGAAAGTAAAAATTGGAACCTCCTGCCTGACTGGGCCAGTAGAAAAAATCTTTAGCATTAAGCCCTGTATTTACATAGAAATGGCCCTTCAAGCAGCATAAGTGAAGTTGTGATGTGTGCTAACAGTATACCACTGCTCAGGTTTATCCAACTTCTTTTCACACCCAAGCGAAGAATTTTTTTTTTTGTTGCTGTGAATATGTTGGGGCCTATACTGAGAAGGCAACATGTCTGTTTCAGGATAAATGTCTAGATATGTCCAAACACATTTTATGTAAGTTCTAAATATTGCAATGAATTTAAAAAGTGTAACAGAAACGTCTTTAATCAACTGAAATGTTCAATCCATGTCACTTTTGTAGGGTTTTAGAATGATTGAGCAGTGTGTTGGGATTTGTGGAAGTAACAAATCATGACCTGTCAACTCTACACAAACCAAAGCGAGAGGAGAAGATATAAGGCGCAATCAATCTCATTTTTTATAGTGAATGCAACAAGGCATTCAGGTTCTAGATCCAGGGTCGCCAACTTGCGGACTTCGGTCCAAATCCGGACCGTGAAGCCTTTTAATGTAATGAAATAAATGAATGCCAAATGCGAATTAAAAGAAATAAAATAATAAATCACATTTATATCAGGTAGCTCAGTAGAACTGTTTTTCCTATGTTGCCACGGTTGTGACGACGGTTACGTTACTATGCTCACTGTTGCTACGTTTAGACACGCAGTCACGTATGCAGTAAAGAGGCTGAAAGCAGAAAGAGGAGCGCAAAAACAGAAACTGAATCTGAAATCGCCCCCTAGACCCTCATTCACTATTCCCTACGTTAGTCCACTATCACAGTTCACTTGAAGAAGTGAATGAAAACGAGTGCGTTAAGTCGGACAGTTGTGTGTGTACATCGGCTGCACACTCGTTATTGCGGTGCAACGTGGGATTGAATAAGTGCACTGGAATAAGTCTACTGTTTCAGACACCACTAAAAATGGCTGTCCCCTCAAATGCTTTTTTCACGTCAGTTTGGGTGACTTGTGTGAATCGTGCAGATCCGAAGAGTTTGTTATGGGGGCGGTGGGGGGAAGGGGGGGTTGTGTCTTGTCTGATTATAATTTCACCATCAGTAATTCTGGATTGCCACCACCAAACAGTAAATATGAGCAAAGTAAATCGCCAATGAACCGTGTTTCTTCTGGCTGCGGATCTTTTAATGTCTGTGGTATCTGCCACTGCAACAGTTCTCCCTGAGAATGTCTCCCTGTCTTACTGGCAACGTTCTGGTAAGATCACTGTAGGTTAGGTTAGGTATTGTTGGCTTATAATGTTATACAGGGTTTTTCCTGCATAGAGAATTACGAGACAGCCGCCTCCGTCTGTCGACGAAACTCAGACAGGCAGACAATTGCTCAGATTCAGCACGTTGTGATAATAAGAAAAACATATCGTCACATAATCCTTCACCAATCACTCTTATATTATGATTTTCCATCGTTAACAAAGCAGAGAGAACAAACCTTCATTACCATAGTAGGGGGGAAATACTATGGTAGTGAATGGTTGTTCTTATCTTTTGTTTGTTGGTTGTTGGTTGGTTGGTTGAATGGTTGTTCTTAACCTGTAAGAAACTCGTACAGGTTTGGAACAACTTGAGGGTGAGTAAATGATGACTGAATTTTCATTTTTGGGTGAACTATCCCAGTGTAACACAATTCAGCCTTTTGAAATGTTATTTGAGGTTATTTACATTTTTCTGGACTTAAAGGAACAGTTGACATTAAGAGATAAAATGTTTCTTGCACTTTTTAACTTTTCCAACACTAGTGGCACTTTATTTTTGCCTGTTTGTGTTTTTGAACGATATTGCTAACTATATTTTACCAGTGCAATTTAAAGCACAGAAGAGAGCAGTGTTCAAGTTTAGATACATTTAGTTAAGTAGAGACTGTACATGTGAATGAACATAAAATGTGTCAGTTTTTTAGTTTTAGTTTTTTACCAGGAGGGTTTGTGTTCATTGATTGTTATTGTTTATCTCAGTTCAGCAGAAAAAGCACATTAGTTGCTATTAATGTTGAAATTAATGTATTTTCAGCGTTGATTTAGAGATGAAGTACCAGCTAAATTTAGATATTTCGTACCAAAGCAAATTAAAGCACACAACAGAACAACATCAACATGAGATCTTTTTGTGAAGGATTACCTATGTTTGCTTTACCAATATGAAAGACATGTTTATCTATAACAACATTTAATTTTTTGTTCAATAAAGAAAAAAAGTTATCTACACTAATTACTAATCAATACTAATTACATCAATTCATGTTTTTAGGTATATAATTGCCCAGACCTCGGACGGTGAGGAGGGTTCATTTACTGGACCTCAAGCAATTTTAGTTGAAGACCCCTGTTCTAGATAATGGCTAGATCAATTGATAGGGTTGGGTTCTGCCCTTTGTGTGGATGACACAATGGTATACTGTATACAGCAAGTATAATATGCAGTTGCATCCCTGAATCGGTTTCTTTCAGCACCTGCCATTTAATTATTTTCGCCTGCACGAGAGACCCAGCGCATCTGCGCATGCCAGAGAGAAAGAGAGAGAGAAAAGAGGGTTTAGTGTAAAACTCTCAAGCATGAACAGAAGAGAGCAATGAGGGCTGTCAGCATAGGAATAGATAAGTGTTAAAAAGAGAATAGATATTAGATGCGAGTAAAGTATGTGCACAACCATAGCATTTTGAATTATTACGCAAATATTAAGTACATTTCAAACATTTGATTTTGTAATAAATATGAAATAATGTGGGTCACAATATGGACAAAGCATACTAATCCATATTTTAGAAACCTAAGCTAAAACTCTTAATGCTGCCATGCGGAATAATCAACCTTTTTAATAATTTTTATTTGATGAAGGAGAATATAAATCACGAAAATTTGCTTTGACCTGTCATAACTTGTCATAAGTATATGGTAATAGCACACTTAACAGGAGTAAATGCATTTGCCGCAAAAAACGGCAGCAGGAAACGCAACTTATTCTGGTTGAGTACCATTTGTATCTCACCCCTGTTGACGTAAGGTGCTGCCGAAACTCATCCATTGTTGTGTTTGAGATGCTCATGTCCCTGAACATGCCTTCCAGTTTAGATGTGAACTGACAGCCACACTCCGTCTGTGGAACGAGATACAAATCAAATAAGACATATCTAATTGTACAGGCACACTAACCTTCTACTCTGTACAGCAGCAGATCTTGCCTTTAGCTTTGAGATCATGTTTTTTTCTGAGTCATCAGAGACACTCTTGTTGGTGAGGAGTCTTCTGGCCAGGTGCTGCTTGTAATATCGTTCAAACACATCCTTCTCCTGCATAAACCTGAACAGCACCATGGCTTTATCCAAGATAGACTCCACCTCCTGCTCTGTTAGCTAAAGGAGAGACAAACAACAGACATACACCTTATATTAAATACTGAAATAATATCTACAAACCGATATATAACCCACAACCATCTGCGACTAAAAAAAAAGATGTGTGCAAACCATAAAATATATTTTGGAGCACTTGCACAAATTAAAAAAATTCACTGCGCATCAGTTTTCTTAAATGTAAGATCATAAAAAGTCTTGATTATTTAGAAGCATCTTATATTTTGTGGATGAAAAAAAATAAATCAAGATTCTGCCTAATGTGATTATTAAACTTCATATGATTTCATTAAATAAATATGAGCGCTTCACATTTTAAAGCCATGCTGATCGTTTATGACAATGTTTATTTTTCTATTGTTTATACTGTGATATGTTGTATACAGTTGTAAGAATGCATATTCATCTCCCTCATCTGAATTTGAATAAGCTCCTGCAATAATAAAGTATAGACTCTTCAAAATAAATGTCCCGGTGTATTTCGGGCTTGTTAATTAAATAAAAATCACGCAGTGTGTCCAATTTCCACCCCGTTTGTTAGTTACGCAAACTGTTTGTAATTTAATTTAAACTATTTTAGCTTCTGCCTGGGATGCCCTGTGTTGATAAGAACATTATTTGCTGCATATTAATAAATATATAGCTTTTCGTATCAGTGTTATTATAGTTAACAAAAAAAACTAAAAACATAATCTCTTCACTTTAAATATATAAATAAATAAATAAATCTTAACTGACATAAAAATATATATAAATAACTTTTAGTTTCATTAGCCTGATGCACCAAACTAAAACTATACAAACAAAGGTTTTAAAATGCCTTAATTTTAGTTCTGCTCCGTAAATCTTATTGATCAATAGTTTAACACTCTGAACAACCATATACATTTGGCACATTCAATAAGTAATCATCTTTCCATTACTTTATTCATCCGTCTACGCACATGCATGCCACATGCTCATCAAAAACAACGCTTATAAATTTAGGTAATATTATTAGGCCACATAAGCCACTTTAACCAGCAGAAACAAAGGTATGTTAAATCGTGGTTTCATAATCCCTTAAATCAGGGGTGTCCAATCCTGCTCCCAGAGTTCATCTTTAATCCTAATCAAACACACCTGGACCAGGATTGGACATCCCAGCTGAAAATGGCAAAAGAAAACAGCATTCACATTCAGACAGAATAATAACACTGTATTCAGCAAAAAAACTGACAGTTGTTAGGTGTCCACTAAATGAAAAGAGAAAATGACTCACTCCTTTCACTCCTTTTTTCAATTTATCGTCAATGAAGAGCGAGAGATACTCAGGTGAACGGGAGTTCAGGTTCAAGAAATACTCAAAGTCCCCTGCAATGGTCTGCTTGAATAAACGGTCGTTGTTAAAGGACTCTAGCAAGAAGCGATCAAACCGTGACTTCAGATCGAGGAGACCCTACAGAAAGGAAGCAGAAAGAAAGAGGGAGGTTTTGGCATAAATATTTTGCGTTCTTCTAGTTAGGTATGGTGCTATTTCTTATCTCGGTACCTGGATGTAGTCGACGGGGTTCTTGCTTTCTCCTTCCTCAGACACCAAAGCTTTGCCCTGCTCCCTCAGATATGAGCTCATACACTCGCACATAGTCTTCAGACCGTTTGGCACTCTACTGAACAACTTGTACATGCAGGCCAGATCTGTGCACACACACAAACATGAATATTATCTTTATACCCTCATGGAAATCAAATACCTTTTATTTTCTATGTAATGTTCTTTTAATATTTCATTCATTCTCATTATGTTTTTCATTAATACATATTAAGCTACAAAGAAAACAGTAGCAGTATAATACAATAACTTGGACTGGTCATGTATTCAGTAGTTGTAAGGCAATATAAAAGTAGTGAATATACTATAAGAAGTTGCATTTAACATGGACACTAGTAATCCATTTGTAATCAGACTAGTAGCATAGTCAGAATGAAAAAAGTCATGTTACCAAGCCAATTCCGATTATTTAGCAATCTGTAAAACTATCTTTAGATTTATAAATCGAAGTGATTTAATTTAGATGTAAATAAAAAGAAAACGTAACTAGGTCTCTCTTGCTCTTCACTAGCGGTAATGTATTGTACAGCGTCATGGCAAAATAAATGATCTCAAATTAAGTCACTCAAGAGCTTGCAATGTGAACATGGTGTGATAAGCTAGAAGAGCTATCAGGTAAAGCAAAAAAAGCAACAAAAAATATATATTTTCCACTGTATTTGATGGCTGCATAGAAAAACTAGCCTAATGCATGAATATGATTTAGTAATGTGCCTTCACAAAAAAGTGAATAATTTCATATTCCAATAAGCTAATAGAAGGCTAATAGATTTCCATACAATTTTAGAGGTACAAAGGCCCATTAAAAAACAGCATGTTTTACAGTCTCATAGATAGGGTGGAAAATGGTTTAAAAAAAAAAAAAAAAAAAAGACCTGAAATTTACATTAGTGGACCTCAGGAAATATCTCCTGAACCATTTTTTAAGTGGCTCAAGAAATAATCATTCTGAGGTTTGATTGCAAAACTTTCCCATTCCAGCTCTTTAACCACTAAGCTATACTACCGATGTAAAACAACTCTAATTATAAATGACTGAGATGAGGACAGTGCACCTTCTGTCTTTCCATTCTTGAGCATGTGTACCAGGCCAGAGTTCTCCATCTCTACAATAGTCTTCATGTGTTTGGAGATGAGCTCTCTCTCCACCACCTTCACAATCGGCTCCTCCGTCGTTTTATCCAGACAGTGTATCACTCGCTCAATTTCCTCGTTTATCCGTGCCTCCACTTTCTTTATGTACACACTTGCACTGTTCTCAGCTAAAAACTTCTGACTTTCCATCTGAAAAAATATTCAAAAAATAAAAAAATAATAAGTTTAAACCAAAAGGAGAACAAACTAAAAACACATTCAAAATAAATAATTTTAATGCACAATTAAGTCATTATTTTTCTGAATTTATTACTCATTATTTACATGTCATTCCAAACCATGTGCTTCAGAAATAAATGCTTTGCAGAATCTTCACATAAAATATTTTCTATGCAATGACAAATGGTGACCAAAGGTTACTAAGATCCAAAAAGGACAAAAAGGGAAGTTATTAGTGCTTAGTGTTGCGATATACGCACACGCCTTTCAGAAAACAAACATGCGAGCGCCATTCAGTTCTTTCACGGATTATTTGGGTTTGAATGGTCAAACATATGTAAAATTGCACAGTATTTCATGCGAGTATTCAGGTAAACACAGTCGGATAGCCTATGTCTTTAGTGAACGTGTACAGCTGAGGTAAATAGATCAGTGCAGGTCTTAAGCCAGACCTAATATTCTGTGATTAATGTTAAGCAAACAATGAAAAATAGAAAACCACCACATGCTTGGCTAAACAACTAAAATATATTTATTAAGAATCAGTGTATAGTTAAATTATAGAGTGAAGACTAAGTAAGCAGTTTTATATTTGATTATTTAATTTATTTCTTGACTTGCAGCTACTGTTAAGTAGACCTAATGTAGCTGAAAAAAAAGCACTGTTTTTGTCATATTGTTTTTAATTTGCACTTTTTGCTAATTTTTAAAAACAGATACAATAAAAAAATCTATAGTTGGCTATAATTATAAGATTACATATAAAAATATATTAAATTACTCGTATCATAAAATGGTCATCCCAACCGGTTAAGAAGTGAAAGGTTAGTGAATGATAACATGATTGATAATGTAATCTCTGTAAGGATGTTCACACTGGCATGCAGTAATTATAGCAATAAGAGGAGGGAATGGTCAAAAACTAGGGCAGGAACATGCTGGCCAAGTTAATTTTTAGTAAAAAAATAAATCGATGAATAATAAGTTCTGTTGTCATATTAATCATATTATCTGTTTTTTGTTTGTGTTTTACCGTGGTATCGATTTAGTATCGGTATCGAGGTATTTTAGTCTGGTATCGTATCGAAGTCATAATTTTAGTATCGTGCTAATTACTAATTCCAACATATGAATACTTTTTGCTAATATTTGAAATCTGTCACTTTACGGTCCACAGTACAGCAGTTTTGTAGGTTGTAGTTTTGTAGGTTTGCAAGCTTCTTGGAGATGTTGACAGAGTTCTTATGGATTTAGTCTGACTCTTCATGTAATCAAAGACTTGATGGTTAGATTAGATCTCTGTGTGAACCATACCGTCTGTCGTCTGACTCCTTGAGCATAGTAAAATCCCACTGGATTTTTACAGTTAATGGTAAAAAGGACAACTCCGGTGAGAAATGACCCTAGGGGTAATTAACAGATGGTTACCGAGTAGATCGTTCTCTGGGATGCGTTTTCATGAAAATCGAATGTAAAGAGTTTTATCTTTAAAAACAGATTAGCTTATTGCGCTAGTCTATGGGGCACAGGGTAGACACAGGGTGGTAAAATTAAATCGCTAGTTAATACCACTAGCAAGGCTCAAAATAGCCTCACACTAACACTGTAGCATAATGAGGGTCCCAACATGCAAACCGAAGCATTGAGAACTTTGTAAGTGTACAAACAGTTTAATAAGAAGATACTTTATAAACATAGTGCCTTACGCGTTCACGGACAGCAGCCATCTTGGAAAACAGTCTCGACTCATCGATCCACGAGCGCTGTTCTAAGTGAGCTGGTCGATAGGAATTAAGTTTGTGAAATGTAATAACGTGGACATTTTTATTTTTATTTATTTATTTTCTCTATTGTGTTCAGTGTTTTCTTCCGGAAACAACGGACCATATGAGATTCCAAGTCACAGTTCATCACTTAGCAGAGCTCTCGTCGCTCGATGAGTCGAGACTGTTTTCCAAGATGGCGCCTGTCTGTGAACACGTAATGCACTATGTTTACAAAGTATCATCTTATTAAACTGTTTGTTCTCTTACAAAGTTCTCAATGCTTCAGTTTGCATGTAGGGACCCTCATTATGCTACTGTGTCGGTGTGAGGCTATTTTTAGCCTTGTGTTAGTGGTATTAACAAGCGATTTAATTACACTACCCTGTGCCCCATAGACTAGCGCTATAAGCTAATCTGTTTTTAAAGATAAAACTCTTTACATTCGATTTCGATGAAAACGCATCCCAGAGAACGATCTACTCTGTAACCATCTGTTAATTACCCCTAGGTTCATTTCTCACCGGAGTTGTCTTTTAATGTCTGAAAATGTCCTCCTGGCACACTTAAGTAGCATGCACAAATAACTGTTAAAAAAAAAAAAAAATCTAGGTGAGTCTAAGACTTTTGAACAATACTGTATATCGTGTGGCTGGGCTGCTGTATCTAAGTTGGCAGCAACCACACAAGGTACAATACTTGTGGATTTCCTTAACAGCTCAGCAGTAACAAAGTAACAAACAAACAAGTAACAAAACCAAAACAATGCTTCAAAATAAACATATTACAACAAAGATAAGTGGCTCAGATCTCCAGTTTCCTCCATCATTGTTTGTAGTGCTATTGTGTTATGCATAAGCACTGTCCAAAAAGAAAAGATCAATGCTAGATTACACCATCAGAGTGTTTCCGTAGTAGTTGTGAATGTAAGACAACAACAAAAAAAATCTCTTCAGGTATAAAGTTCTTATTTAAAGGTCTCCTTGCCAAGAGTACCTCTTGGGGACTATTTTGAACTACTTGTATGTGCCTTTACAGTGACTTTTTGTCCTTGCTTGGTCACCACGAACCAAATCACTGTATAGAAATGAGAAGATTCTTACAACAACAACAAAAACACAATCATATATGGAACAACATACTAATGAGTAAATTATATATTTATAAGCAGACAGCATTTTCCTTTTTAGGTTATATCATTATTTATATACACTGATTATGCATAACATTATGACCATTGACAGGTAACTCGAACAGACATATTTTCATGCGATGAGCACTTAGACTGAGCGCTTGAGGTTTGCGCCTTGTCAAGCGATCTGTAAAGTGCGCTAATTCAGTTCATCTCAATGAATGCGCAGTGTATTTGACGCACAGTAAACACTATTGTGAGGTGTCCGACTGAGAGTGCTCAGTCTCTCACACACTCATAGAGAGATACCACGCAGAATCGACGTGCTACATGCAAACAATATTCTATGTTGTATTATCCTGTAAAATAATGCCGTTTGTTTGGAATTATTCAGCCTAAAGCGCAAGCGGCAATTTCATTGGCTGGTGCGCATCTATTACTGAACCTGTTTTGATTTCAGCAAATTAGCAACCACTGACAATGTGATTAATATTCATAAACCCAACAACTCCTCAATCCTTAGTGCGGTTTATATTGTTATTAGTAGTAGAATTCGTGGTACTATTATCTTTATCCGTATTATGTTTAGGTTTTTTTTTGTTTTTTTACAGAAACACTGAATGACTAACCATCTCTTAAGATCCACCACCAGTCCTTCAGTTAAAATGAAAAATATGCAGTCATACATTTCCATTTGTACATGATTACCCACGTTTTAGTTCAAATGACTAAAGTTCTATCATTAAATCATTATTTGCTATTTTTTGTAATCTGGAGACATAGTTGGGATTATTACTTTTGCAGTTTTCACTATTTTTGACACTGTTTGCAACTGATTGAGAATATGAATAAATAAAGAATCTGTGTTTACGTTTAAACTTGTCTTTATTGTCTGTATTGTGTGAAGTTTTTCAGGACAGTTGCATTATTTAAACATTACCTGTACTTTTACAGAAGTATAACTGCAACTTTTCAATTTCTGAAAAGGCTGGTGTTTGGATTGTTTTTATTATTCTTTTATGTATTATAGGGGACTATTTCATGACGGGTATGTTTTACTTTAGATTATTGTTTGTTTTTCTGAGGCTCTCAAATAATGTGTGCAGCTCTCACGTGTAGCCAAAAACATGGGGAATTGTTCTTCATTTATCGTCATTGATATCGTTATCGCAATAATTACCAGGAAATATCGTGATACATTTTTTAGTCTTTATCGCCATTCCTAGTCACAAACCCTGCCACAGAGCTTCAGGAATGGTTTGAGGAGTACGAGTTTGAGGTGTTGACTTGGCCTCCAAATTCCCCAGATCTCAATCCAATCGAGCATCTGTGGGATGTGCTGAACAAACAAGTCCGATCCATGGAGGCCCCACATCGCAATTTACAGGACTTAAAGGATCTGCTGCTACAATATTGGTGCCAGATACCACAGCACACCTTCAGGGGTCTAGTGGAGTCCATGACTCGATGGGTCAGGAATGTTTTGGCAGCAAAAGGTGGACCAACACAATATTAGGAAGGACATAATGTTATGTCTGATCGGTGTATATATATATATATATATATATATATATATATATATATATATATATATATATATATATATATATATATATATATATATATATATATATATATATATATATATATATATATTACTTTGTGTTTCCCATACATTGATTTATTTGACCATCACAATTAGATTGCAGTGCTTCCCATTTACAGACTGTGACGGCCTGAAAATACATTCAAACATAAAAGTTCTTTAATGTCATGTTGAGCCACTGCTATCAAAAAAACAAAAATATTCAGCTGTATTTATAACGTATAACATCCAATTGCAAGATTGAAAGATAGAAAACCAACTTGTCAGATTTTTTTTTTTAAATTAAATAACACAATCATTGAGTTGGAAAAGTCCCAAGAGACTACAGGCTGTAATTAAAGCAAAAGTTTGTTCAACAAAATACTGAAACAAGGGGGTGATCCTTTTTCCAACTCAATGATTCTGTTATTTTTTTAACTTTTTTTCTGACATGTTGGTGTTAAATTTTTCATTTGGATGTTATACAGCTCAATATATAATACAGCTCAATAAAACAAAAATTGTGTCTGTCTTCATTTCAGGCTGCAAAGCAACAAAATGTGATTTTCTTAAAAAGGTAGGTGGTTATTATTTTCTATACCCACTGTAGAGGTAGTCAAAGGTAGACATAGACACTATATCACAACTAAAAAGAGGTTTGAGTCCCCTTTAAAGTTCAGGTTCAAGTCAAAGCACATACTTTTTTGCACACTGAATATGGGTTGGCGCTCTTAATTTGTAACTCTCAAAGTGCACCAGATTGATAATTTAAACTTTTAAATGTACAAAATTTTCTTACAGGGGCAAATGCCCCTACAGGGACCGAGGTCCACCCACCACACTTTCATAAAATCCTGTGGGAAACTTATATATTTGTTTTGTTTTTTAATGTTTATATGTCACTTGTTTCAACTAATAGATACTGTAATAAAGTGTAATCTAGCTTTACAAACCTGAAAGAATTCAGCAGACATTTCTAAGAATGGGGCCTCAAAATCCTCTTCATAAACGGAACGTCCTTCCAATCCCAAAATCATTAACATCTGACAAGCGTTACGAATGGCACCCCTGAATGAAGACAAACATTTATTTACAATCTATATGAGAAAATCCTTCAGTTAGATAACTTTTCCTGTTACATTTAATACTTGTTGATTGTCTGATGTTTGAAGAAAGCAGCAAATCATAAATGTACATTTATGTACATGCTAAAACTAAAGAACGGGTGGCTTCATCTTCTGCAATGACAAAAATCTCTGATTGGCTTACTCAGTGCTGTCTATCATTAAGCATGCAGAATCTTGGAGATATTTTAGAGTCAAACCTGACATTTTTCATGTTTCAGGATTCATACACATTTTTAGAAATACATTCCCACAATTTTTGAGGGAAATATTCATGCCCTAATTCTAAGTCTATAAATGCAAAATAAGAATTAAAAAAGTATTTTTTTACTCTTTAAAAATAATAATAATCTCTCAATCCTAAAGTTTGCTCACTCTATACGTGTGAATTACAATGTTTTTCTTTCTTTTTTTTTTTCTTTTTTTTTTGCACAATAGCTTATGACAGCAATGGGGCTCAATTCCAAATTTTGAATTGAATTTACAAACAGTGAGTAGGCAGTCAGTAAAATAATAAATAAATTACAAGCAGTAGCACAAGTAAACACAATAGAATAAAGATACAAATTAAAGTTTTTTAGGCAGGTCTAGAAGTAGTATTCAGGCAAAGAAATTCTACATATATTGAATAAAGTAATCAAATGTAAAATAACACTGGATAGTCTTTAATGTAAAAAAAAATTCAGATCCTTAAAATTAAAGTCGCAATATGTATTCAGTCAAGAGCAGAGAGTGATTTTGTCTTTTTTTGTTTGATTAACACACAGATTTTAGGACGATTAGGCTGCTGTCACTTTAAGAGCAAATGCACAGATCCTATATACTGTTACACATTTGTTTTCTCACTCAACTGTTTACATTCACTTAAGACATAACTGGCTTTATGAGCATACTCACCAAGTGCGTATTTGGATGTTTAGGCGCAATAAGCCACGGAAAGAACAATTTGGCACTCGCAAGCTGTTTGCAAGGTGGCTTTATATGCTCACACTTTGAATTTCATTGCGCACAGAAAATGGTCTCTCTCAATGCACTCAAGTACCAAATAACTTAAAATCGCTTTAATTGACTTGCAATCGCATGACTTTTACATGACAATTTACATGACAATTCAGTCAACTGTCCGGAAACGAGAGCAAAAGTCTTGTATTGCAGTGAGCAGCTGGATTGTAGTGCAGACACGATGTGCTGATGTGTGGCCAATTGCTCATTATAATAAGAGAGAGAGAGAGAGAGAGAGAGAGAGAGAGAGAGAGAGAGAGAGAGAGAGAGAGAGAGAGAGAGAGAGAGAGAGAGAGAGAGAGAGAGAGAGAGAGAGAGAGAGAGAGAGAGAGAGAGAGAGAGAGAGAGAGAGAGAGAGAGAGAGAGAATAAACTGGCCCTGAATAAACATATATTCTATTTACATACATTCCCTAACTTTTATTTAAAGAGGAAGAAATCAACTTTTTTTCCTTGAGCTTTTGATGTATATAAGGTCATGGTATTTTAAGAATATCCTGTAAATTTCACAGATGAAAAATTCCTTTATTCCTTTTTAGGCCCCGTCCACACGAAGCCAGCGCTTTCCCAATCCGATCTTTTTTTTCCCCTTGTTTCAAGAAATATCTGCATCCACACGATTACCGAAACTGACTAAAAAAGATGTAGTTTGCATGCCAGGCCAGTGTGTGGCGCTGTAATTCTGCCACAGAAATACACTAAAAACGGAGAAGAAGAGTTGTGGCTAGCAGGGGTATAGCAGTGGTCGGAGGTGAGGCAAAATCTCACAATAAAATAATAAATACATTTGCTACTTAACAGATGTGTTTTATTAATGCCTACACCTACCCCAACCCAAAACATACCCTTACAAATGACGCGATATTGTTGTGCACATGCCCAGTGCCCGTAGTTGTATCCTTTAACTCTTTCACCGTGCTGGATGTAGTTTGATGACATCACCGTTTCAGAAAATAAACGGATTCGCTGTACACACGAAAACGGAAGATGATCGTTTTCAGATTTAACCGCTTTGGGACCCGGTTCCAGAAAATATCGGATTCATGCTTCTAAAATGCCGGATCCGTGTGGACGAAACGCTGATACGGTACAAAATTGATACGTATACAGCTAAACGCGTCTCCGTGTGGACGGGGCCTTAGTCAAAGAAAAGATTTTATAGACACCAGGCTCAGCAAACGAGAGATCTCAGAATGTGCCAGGCTATGATTTCAATGTGTGGTTAAACCCTGCCTCAACAGAAGAAGAACAGCGCCTGATTCTGTAGCCCCGCCCACCGACTCGTGCCACTGACATGACATAAGCCTACGTAGAGTTAAACCAGATTGAACTTCTAAGCAATAAACATACCGCATAAGTTTCATTCTGTTTCCAAAATTATGAATGCATGGATGAACTGTATTTTTTTTTTTATGAAGATCCAGCTCGCTTGAGCGCAGACATTGTGTGTTTGTTCCTTCATATAATCACAGATTAATTTGTAAACAAGACTGGATTTGCAGACAGGATGAGATGTAAACTCAAAAAAATAAAAATTACTCACATTAGTGTGTTTCTTAATTCATTCATGTAAATTTGATGAAAGATTTGAATGAATTTTTATTTTTTTATTTTATATATGATACTATTGCATTCATACAGATCGTTTGATATAGTTCTATTGATTATGTGTACGTGTCTAAGTGATCATACCTTAGCATGCTGTCACAGGCTGAAAGAAGCTTTATTTGTGGTGGTGTTGGTTCACTGCGATTGGGGATCAGACTCTGACATGTATAGGCCAGGGCTCGCAAAGCCCAATGTCCCGGGGCTGTGTTTTTCAGACAGGCTACCGAAACGTAACTATTTTAAACAGTGAAATAACATTCCTACCTTGATGTGCGTTAGTCACTATCTTGACTTGATATTTGAAGAAACAATACAACTACAGAAGTTTTGATCATGCTGCCTGCAACGTACTTGCCGCGTGTGTGTGTGTGTGAGGCAAAAAAAATGACATTCCAATCAAGCGCGGATGAATGAGAGATAAATCCTTGTGTTTCTTTGATAAGGATATTTTGCGAGCCCTATGGGTGATTCATTCCAGTTGCCATTTCTCCACACGCTTTCAAAACAATTCCCACATGCACTGATGGGGAGCTGAAGCCAAATATGCAAATCTTATCCAATCCTAGCCGTGGGTGTTAACTTCCAAGTCTTCAGTGCAGCACGGCCATAAAAACCCAGCAATCTAAGAGAGAGCCTCAAAACTTTATGATGTTTTTGGATATAAAAAACATGTATAAGTCAGAAGTCATAAGTTGACCTCAGACAACAGTATAAAAAAAAGCCAGTTCATGAAACCTTTAATTTTTTTACAATTACACCTAATCACATCATGCCACAAGCAGAACAATCCATTATCATTTTTATAAGCATAATAGTGCTGGGTGGTATGACCAAAAATGTATATCATTATATTGAGAAGAAATACTGCAGTATATTGACTTAGAATGCCCTATTTTAGTGTTATTACGAGTGAATTTTGTAGAAAAGTCCCACACTAGAATTGAAAGGGGCTAGGACTACTTCACTGCTAGGAAGATTACCCCATTTCTGGCGCAATAACTCCGATCTTTCAAGTACTCATATTCTTGTGTAATCCAGTGGTTTTCAAACCTTGGGTCGCGACCCTCGGGTGAATCGTGAGACTTAAAAAAATGGGTCGCCAGGATTTAAAAAAATTAAAATAAAATATTTTTCATAAAATCAGTCTATAGGCCTTGTATAAAAGGAATAAATACATTAAATATATTTGACTTAAATATAATATATATATAATATAATATATAAAAATATAATAACAGATTAACACTAAAAAAGAAAAGGAAGGAAGGAAGGAAGGAAGGAAGGAAGGAAGGAAGGAAGGAAGGAAGGAAGGAAGGAAGGAAGGAAGGAAGGAAGGAAGGAAGGAAGGAAGGAAGGAAGGAAGGAAGGGAAAGAAAGAAAGAAAGAAAGAAAGAAAGAAAGAAAGAAAGAAAGAAAGAAAGAAAGAAAGAAAGAAAGGTGACAGTGACAGTAGCCTAGCTGCTGAGTTTGGTTCATTATCGTGAGGCGCGGCGCTCCTTTATCATGGAATGGAAACCCAGAATTTTACAGTAGCACAATGTAAGTATCTTTTCACATTGAACAAAGATGGAGCTATATTTTACCCATCTTCTATGTAGTTACAGAAATAGACATTAGCTCTCTCCACACTTTTTTCACACACTACTGCTTCTGTCATCCCTTTGGCCAAATCCTGACTTGTGTGACTCTCAAGGGGGCGTGTCTGAAGAACGTGGCTGTTCAGCTCCCATTCATCGGTAATGTAATGTGCTGTTACATTCAGGTAGCTTTGTGTAGCCCTTGACGTCCAGCCGTCTGTTGTCAGAGCAACCGCTGTTGCTTTGGCCAATTGGTTCTCTATTTGGGCTTTTGTTTTTTTTAGTACAAAGCAGGAATTACTGGCTGAAATGGGCTCGTGAAGGAACATTGTAACGGGGCTCAATTACTTTAAGCACGTTCTTAAAACTCCCTCTGCAGTGCGTATGCGGTGCGTTTTGCACTGCGTATGCGGTGCAGGAGCCGCACGCCCTGTTGTCCTTTCACATATGTTGCGTTTTCAGTCCGCAACCGTTAACATGGGTACAGAAAAAATACGCACCGCATAGGCTACGCACTGCAGACGGAGTTTGTGTAAAACGGGTGTACGGTCTCATATCCGCGGTTATAAATGTCTTTTGCCATTTGAATAAGTTGGAAATGTCAGTCTAAATGCTGCGGGGATAGTTTGTGGGATAGTTTGTGGCTGTTTTTTCTTTTTATCGTCTTGTTGTCGGCGTAAATGAGTTGATTGACATGACATGAATAATTCCCGCTGCTGTACCATCATGTAGCAAATGCGACATACCGTTGTTTTTTAATCCATCACTCTTGCCAACACCATCATAGCTTACAGAGAATCCAAAGTTCACCAACACACCAGACCCGTTGGTTATTGGAGGAAGAATAGATTATCTTCTATTTCTGGTTTGTTAAACGCAATAGCCATTTTGCCACGAGCATTCAGCGTGTACTGAGTAAGCGAGCACCTGACTGAGCAGCCTAAATAATTTTTGTTTTTTGTTTTTTTCTCTTAGTCAGGGGCTTTCCTGTTACGGCGTTTTGATTATTGGCTTCCTTGTTGAATGCATAATATTATATTTTACATACTTTTTTTATTTTCCAAATCTAATTAATTAGACCAAGAACCGTTCGGTACATAATACGTACCGCGTACCGAACCGAAAGCCTCGTACTGAACGGTTCGATACGAATACGCGTATCGTTACACCCCTACAATATATATATTAAATATATATAAAATATATTTCTCCTCAATTTAGTGAGGACATGCAATCTCAGCTGTGTCCTCACTAAATTGCAACAGTGAAAAAGGGCCCCTCTTAAACAGTGTAGCGCTGCACCGTGTTCCGAACGTTGTTTAATCGACATACACTGTTATTGCAGTATAATACAAATGTATATTAAAACAAAAATAAACACCGGAATTCGGTATGAACTGGTACACCGCCCAGCACTAAAGCATAAGCTAAAGATATCTGGCAAAAAAAAAAACAACATAAATCAACAGTCAATTAAAAAGTAATTTTTAAAACTTTGATAATTATATCATATTTGCTGTTTAATTTAAAACATTTTTAGTAATCTTGCACCATCATACTTAAAAGTATTTGTCTCATTGTGAAAACAAAAAGATAAACAAGAGTTTCTTCATAAGATGTGATCGTAAAGCTCAATACTGAGCAACAGACTTTGAATAATTATTAAAAAAAAACAAAACACAAACACATTGCTTGTGTGATTATCACGTTTACTTCGAAACACTCGTATACGTTTAGATACTGAATATTGCAAACTATTCCTGGGGTGTGCAAAGTATTTCAAGTACAGCTAGTGGAATCTTTAGTTCAACTTTTGAAACCAGACTGAGACCATGACCAGGCTTACCATCAGCATAATTCATATAATTCAATTCATTACAGTGTTTCCCATTCATAGACTAATTCATGCCGATGCGCCACAGAATCAACACCGGCTGGCAAATATTGCATAGTGTGCATTGATTATTACGTCAACCATATTGACAGTGATTGAGATGAAACATTGTTAACATTTATGTTATTCTTTTATTTAGCCATCAGGTATTCCTTACTAAATACTCATACTCATTGGTGGTCAAATGTAACCAGTGTTTCCCCACACATAGACTAATTTGTGGCGGTGCTCCACAGAATCAAAACCGGCCGCCACTTATAGCGTTTCGTCATTATTATTGTTTAAAACACGCACGTAGCATATTCGTTCAGCTACATTTCCTTTCCCTGCTCTCCCTCCATGTCTTGCGAATCTCACATAAACACAGCTCTGGCACTTAGTGTGGCATAACAGTTAAAACCAGAGGCGTTAAATAACAGTTGACATGTGTTCATCTCGCGTCAGCGAGTTCAAGCAAACAAGTGATGTTTGTTTGAACAGCGATGTTCAAACAAACAAGTCAATACATTTGAATAGACAACAGCTTCACTATACAGGTATTTGCAGCGATTTTTGGTAAACAGTTTATATGTGGTTTGGTACCACATTTATAGTATCATTTTTATTACAAAGATAATGGAGATGCAACATAAATGTTCTATATTTTAGTTTAGTAATATTTATTGAATATTTTGAGGTAATTTTGAGATCTTTTGGTACAAAATACTATTTGTGCAATAATTATGGTCCATTAATGACCACTTAAAAATTTTGTCTCCTAATATTTATATTACAATTAGTGTAGTAATTAAGGTGAAATTGAGAATTTCAATGCAAAGAGGCAAATTAGAGTCATTCTGTGGCTGGAAAAATTATAATTTTCATTTGTTATGCCATTACCCACTAAGTGCCTGTATGGCTCTTTAATAAATAATAGTCTAGTAGGGCTGGGCGATATGGCCCAAAAAAATAATCACAATATAATTTTCTATATTAGTCGATATCGACCAATATCACAATAAATGTAAAATCTTTATTTCCTTACAGTTTAAAGGCATAGTTTTGCTCCTGAGTGAAAGATGTAGAAAACAGGCAGTTAACGGTGGTTTTAAACTATCCTTTATTGTGAAAACATGACAAACACTTCCCAAACAGGTGAACAATTTATTAAAACTAATGTAGATTTATTTATTAAAATATTAATTGTGGTCAGCATTTTTTAACTCTACACTGTATATCAATAATATCGTTACTTAATCGTGTAAGTAATAAAACACTAAAAACGCAAACGAAAAGAAAAAAAAAAAGGTCCCCTGTGCATCTCTCTCTCTCACACACACACACACACACACCGACAGTGGGCTGGCCGCGAGAGGAGGGAGAGAGCAAAGTTCAGTATTTTTGGATCTCCAGTAAGGGCTGTCTAGTGTATTTTATTTATTTTAAACATCAGATGACATTATTTCTCTTTTGATACAGGTGATGCTGAGTCATTAATACATCACCACCAAAGACAAACAATTATGATAGCGATCATGTACAAGTCCGATGTTTTAGTGATTATAGTTTGGTAGCGTTAGCTTGTTGTAAGTCACCCACCGCAACTAACAAGGTGATAAGCCTGTGTGTGAATGTAGTTAATGTGTAATTTACCGCTGTGTTGGGCTCAATGTTATATGGAAGAACTTAGAAGAAGCATGATCATTTAATAAATAAATTCCGTGTGGTGAACGTGAACCTATGATAAGCAGTCCACGTAGCCTTCGACGCTGTTTTATGTCGGGATGGGATCGGCAAAATATCTCCAAACCACTGAAGTTGAGCAAACTAACTTGTCAGCGATATCTGTGTCCTCCGAGCTGGCGGTGAGCTCTGAGTTTTATTCACTATCACTCATTTTTCTCGCTCCACTTCACTCCGATCCTTCAAGCCTGTCAGTCAGACTGTAAACAGCAGCGCGTGCAGCACCCAGAAGCCCAGTCTGCAGCATTATGCATGTGCAGCATTACGCATAGCGCGTTAAGCATTATATCGAGAATTTATCGAACTGTTGTTATCGTTTTATCGAGGAAAATTATATTGTGATAATTATCGTTATCGTTTTATCGCCCAGCCCTATAGTCTAGTTGCTAAAAGTATTGCAGATCATAACTGCTTACTTATTTTTAGGTTTTCCATTTGAATATATATTTAGACATGATCAAACATTAGACTTCTTAAAATTTGAAATTTTAAACCGTTAATAGTTTACATCCTAATATTTTTAATGATACTTGTAAAAACACACACAAGTGAATATAAACGTATGCAAGCAAATACAATTTAAAAAATAGTGTTAAAAAGGTACTATAGGTACTGTAGGTTATATACATATGAATACTGAATCAAGATCAAAATCGGTATTTGTGCCAATCACAAAAATAAATAACTATCCAATTGACTTCCCTTACTTATTTAAAGCAGCACTAGGTAACTTTTCAACCTTCATAATATATTTTTTAAGACTCTTGTGATGATAAATCGACTTACAATAGGTTGAATGACACGTCTGCCATAGTCTGATGGGGTCTGTATCGTTTTTAATCGTACTTTTAAACTTCGGGTTTCGGGTAGTAACCCGAAAACAAAAAGAACTACAAAATTTGACAGCTTTACGGCATATACGTCACTTCCACCAACACACACACTTCCTTAAATTCGGACGTGCGAGCCCAACTTTGTTCGTCGGATAATATAGTCATGTCCGAAGCAGCACAGCACATAAGAAAGAAAAGGTTTTGTTGGAGGAAAGCAATAAGAGGAAACAAAAAAGTGATGGGATTAAAGGCAGGACGAGGATCAACATGTGACCAGCGTTTGCTCGTCGGCGTGGGCTAGGCTTGGGCGGTATCCAAATTTTGATACCGTCAAACCTCCTCCCTATTTTACCTCGGTATACGGTATTACCGTGAATAATTAAAACATTATGATGTAAGGCTCAGACAGCGTCAACAAACTGTTGGCTTGGCTTATATATATATATATATATATATATATATATATATATATATATATATATATATAGGCCTATATTTTTATTTTATTTTTTACATTTGAGCCCCTGCCCCTGAGAAACTCTCTGCACGTTTTATGCTTTTTTTGTGAGTCCCATGTCCACTTTATTTTTGTGGAGTTCATGCTTATTGCTTACATTGCCAGCTGTGTGACTAAAGGCTTCGGCAATATTACAGCATAGTCCGAGGGTGCGCTCGGTTTTTCATCCACGCAGCAGTGAGTGGATGGTGGTTTCGGATATGCGCCCTTAGGTTCAAGGTATTTCCATCTCTCGCGGTCATCTTTTTGTTGCACAATTTGCAAATTGCCTCGTCTGTATTTACCGTCAAAACCCAAAATACTTCCAAACTGCAGAAGTTGTGTTCTTTTTCGAGACCGAATAACTCAGTGCCCGACTCGCCGTCTTTTCCCCTCTCTCTCTCTCTCTCTCTCTCTCTCTCTCTCTCTCTCTCTCTCTCTCTCATCCACGCTGTCACAACAACGCATACACATATTTAGGCATTTAATAAATAAATAGTATTTAATATGTAAATAGTTTAATTAGTTCAACTTATTAAATATTTAATAATTAATTGTTGATCAGCAATATGTAAGTTGATCTGTTTTTTTTTTTTGACGGTTTGACGGTATTGAAACTGATACCGTTGCTATTTTTAGATCCCGCGGTATACCATTTTACCGTATTACCGCCCAAGCCTAGCGTGGGCTGAAGGAGGCGTGCCCGACCGATGCTGTCCTGCTTGTTACGGTGATTACCTACCACTCAAACATTGAACTGAAGTATCATATAGATTCTGTAAAACGGTAACCAATAGACTACTATAATGACGCTGGCTTATAAACGTAAGCATCGTGATTATTTGGCGTTTGAAAAAAATAAAACCCATGAAATTATATTCATATGACATGCTGAAACATATGCCACAGACCATAACGTTACCTGGGATGAAGACATTTCACACGCGACGCCAGAAGAACTCTGAACTCCTCTTGCAGTGTTCAGGGGAACTGTTAGTGCTGCACCAACCCGCGGGACGCTTTTATGAAGTTATTTGGCCCGCACCGCACCACTGTATATATTTTTTCAACCCGCCGCGCACCCGCGACCATTAAATAGACATACGGGGTCCGCGGGTTATAAGACGACCCACGCATCACTAGTTCAGGGCTATCAGGGTTGTCATGTCAACAAATGAACGCGCGATGGCGTCCCCTGCAGTAGGATGACAGATCTTACGACAGTAGTTGAGGACATTATTTTTTCCAAACTGTAGGGGGACCCCGAGAACAAAAGTAGCCAAGTGCAGCTTTAAAGCGGCAATGCATTTTTTCACAAGGATCCAGACGTTGTGCATGCACAGTATGTGGTCTGCAGTATTTTTGCAGTAAAATATCCAAAAACCACTAGGCCAGTGTTATATTTTTTGTTCAGTTGAGTACTTACAATATCCCAAGTTTCCAACTATTT
This sequence comes from Pseudorasbora parva, assembly GCF_024679245.1. Lineage (NCBI taxonomy): Eukaryota > Metazoa > Chordata > Actinopteri > Cypriniformes > Gobionidae > Pseudorasbora > Pseudorasbora parva. The sequence continues at coordinate 8,560,903 of NC_090179.1, forward strand.
GTAAATTGTGAGAAAATTGCTATTTTAAGGACTGGGACGTTTCAGCATAGCGTTTGAGCGAGTCGCCTGTCAATCGCATCATATCTGCATTACCCTCGGTTTTATTCTGCAGAAGTGCTTTTCTCTTAGCAGTGTGAACATGTCACATCAGCGCCGAGCGAATGCACAGAGTAATGTCATAACATAATTTTAAACACACTTAAATGTATCTAATATGATAAACAGAGCTGCTTTACCTTATAATCATGACCGGAAAAAGCGGAAGTGTGCGCGCGGGACTGTGTCCCGTCCCGTCATAATAAAAGTCCTGGTACTCGCGAGCCGTGTGTTTGTGTAACAATCACTCCAGCAGCCGTGCTCAGCTCCACAACACTCGATCCTGCTCTGCTTTACACTACAGTAACGTTAATAATAATCACATCCATGAACATGATTTCTGCCAGAGTCCTATTTTCCACCGGCTGTGAGGTGAAGACCACATGTCTCAAGATACTGCGCTCACACTTTGCATCATCAAACTACGCCTTTGTTTAGAATAGCAAATTATTGGTTGGATTTTTGGAGTTTTCATGAGCTGTATGCAAAAATATTAAAACAATAAAAGACCGGAAATATTTCAGTGTGCAATGAATCTAAAATATATGAAAGTTTAATTTTTATCATTACATTATGGAAAATAATAAACTTTATCACAATATGCTATTTTTTTGAGAAGGACCTGTAAATGTAAACGTAAATGCAATCAGGACCACATGAAGATGCCAAAAGACCACTATAATATGAGGCACCTAGGCATTACTGCATAGAGCTACTATATGCGTACATTCAGAATTACTAAACAGGTACATTCAAAATTAGTAAAAAAATTTATAAATGTGTCCAAACTCTTCCTCTGTCGGAGCGAGTGTTGAGGTATGTGCTTGGGGTATCTAATGGCAGCATGTACGTAAATGCATAAAAAAACTTCCGCAAACTCCTCCAAAACACAGGTCTTTCACAAGTCTATTATAAAACACTCAAAGCATTCTGTGGCATAGAACAGAGAAAGGAAAATGAGAAAGATTACATTAAACTGAAGGAAACATTGTCCAAATATATAAAGAAAGATCGGTAAAAGATTGTAGAAAAAAGAAAAAACTATATTTCATAACTTCCTGTGGACGTGAGAACTTTGCTTATTGTGCGTAATAACATGAAGCATGTCACAGTCATGTATGTCCAGTCTACTCTGCTGTCTGCGTCGACCTAAAGACTTTTTGTTATCATTAACTATTCAAATCATTTAGTCGAGGGCTCGACATTAACTCTTGTCCGGTTGTCTGGGACAAGTGAATTTTTTGAAGGGGCAAGTGAAAGAGAATTTTTGAATTTTTGCTTTGTGTGCATTAATTAAATTAAATTAAATTAAATTAAATTAAATTAAATTAAATTAAATTAAATTAAATTAAATTAAATTAAATTAAATTAAATTGAATTAAATTCAATTCAATTCAATTTAATTTAATTAAATTAAATTAAATTAAATGTTACGGAATGATTCAGATTTGAATGAATCGGTTGAAAGAAATATCCAATGACACATTAATAAAGCGTCCGCTTTTAGGACTGCAATAAGGTCTTTTTTCTCTCTTTTCTTTGACAATTAGCATCTTCTAACATTACAGTCTGACATGCTGTATTTCTTGGCTGCTTAATGGGAGTTGATGACTCTGCAGTGTTTATCAGTCCTGGGGCGCACACTCATTTTAAACATATTTGGCGCTCCCTATTGTTGTGGGTGTATTACTGACATGCAAAGGTCTAGACCGCCAATATAAGACTACTCCACTTTTTCTGCTACATTTCCAAGAAGAAAACCATCTTACATTCAGAACAATATGGTAATTGTGGAATTTCTTTTTTCATCTTCAATATATAATATTTCAATATAAAATTCTGACAAATTACCTATTTTTATGTTGAATTTATCAGTACTTCTACGATAAGTTCATTCCTCAGACATTCCCAGCCAGATGCATTAATGTTTTGTGTGCACAAAAATAGTACATATGAGGCTTGTATTAGGAATTAAAAAATGTACTTGGCAAAAAAACTTAGCAGATGTAGGGTTTGATCAATAAAAATAAATTGTGCCAACAAAAATGGCCAAATTTGACCAATTCAAAACCACATTAAGCTAACTAGTATTCATTTTGTATTTAATCAATAATACGTTATATATAATTGTTCATGAAGGCTAGAAATGAAACAAACGCCTTATATACAGGTGTGCAGAATTATTAGGCAGATTTTCTTTTACAGATAAAATTTGCAAAAAAAGGAGATTTAACTAAAAAAATATTAAATGCCGATGAGAAGGATGCAATACTATTGCAATACTAGACATTGCAGTTAAGGTATGACCATTGGACAGTGAAATGTTCATTGGGTCAACAGGGTCAAACAAAAACAGGTGGTGAAGAAAAAACATTATTAATGTTGTTTGGAATTAGTAAAATGTGCCTGGAAATAAAATATGATCCAAAAATCAACATGCCTAATAATTCTGCACTGTACATCTGCTATGCTACCACACATTATGTGTGGGCCAAAACAAGAAGACACCCACCTGTCCACCACCTCTCCTTTTCTTTCACGGGCAATCATGTCTAGTAAGGTCTGCCTTAGATGGTCCCGAATGCAACCGTAACGAACCACCTGGTCTCTGAAGATGATGAGACCTAGATTATAGACGTTCTCTACATTATTCTGCTGAACATACACCCGGTCCTATACAAAGACAGAAAGGGAGACAGAGAGAGAGGGATGAAGCTAATAAAGGAGAAAAAACTATTCTCCAAGCAACAGTCAAATTGGTTGGAAACAATGTACAAAATATAATTTAATTTCCTGAAAGAAATTCCAGTGCTTGAAAGGCAGCAAAAAAAGACCTAAAGTTGAAAAGAAATTAACATTTTATTTGATTAATCAATTGATTACAGGCTCTGACTACGTTCTTTTTTGTGTTCAGTTGTACAAAATGCCAAAACTCACTGTTTTACTGCTACAACTGGAACAAAGATATAAAGAGATATTCTGCAATTCTGTATGTAAAAAAAAATGCTAGGGATGTAACGATACACTGTATATCAAGATATTGCAATATAAAAAAATTATGATATGATTTGCAATATATTTAGTTTTAAAATGCTCCGTTTACTGTATTTATAAGGTTTATAATTTACTCAAAAATGTTAATTCTATCATGTACTCACCCTCAAGTAAGATTTTCATTTAACTTCAAAACACAAATTAAGATATATTTCAAGAAACCAGAGAAAGATTTCTGTACCTACATTTAAAGTCCATTCCTCTTAAACTTAAAAGATCCAAAAAATGTCATAAAGGCATTCAATCATAATTCAAAATAATCAATAAAGTGATTAATCCAAATCTTCTGAAGAGACACGATGGCTTTACATGATGAACAGATTTACAACAACGCCAAACTGTAGTAAACACGGACGTTCAAATGATCGCGTGATGAGCGAATAAGAATTAGAGTGAGCAAATGCAGAATTAACCATTTTAGTTTGGAAATAGTCCTTTTGACATGCTTTCTTGTGATCTGAATTGTGACTGATTGCATTGATGTGTTTATATTGATGCATGAATTAATAGCTGGAGAGGCGGAATATAGCGAGCACCGGGAGAGCTTCCGTAAAGCGCGAGTACTGCAGGAGAAAAAAAAAGTTAACAGAGGTTTCAGTGACATTACTACATTAAGCTACTATACATAATGTTAAATATAATGTATAGTAATGCAATGGGAGAATAGGACTAATAGGACGCTCCTCCCAACTGGCTCCTTCCAAACACAATTTAGGTGAATTTAAACCATGGCTAAGTGGCTAAACGCATCTCGTTGTCATGTCTGTTCATGTTGGACAGAGATTTTAATTGCACTTTGTGTTTGTTAAGAGGCACAAAGACACCCTTTACGTTTATGCCCCCATATCTGCCCTTTAAGCTGAGTGTGGGCTCTGGGCATTAACTGCAACAGCTCCGTGTTGCAAGCACCAATCCGTTTTTTTTCTTCTTTTTTTTTCGTTTTTGTCTCCTTTAATAACGATAATGCAAATAATCGCTAATGAATTTGATTAACGATTAGTCATGCTCATCAAAATATCTTTATCCATACAATATGGTGCAAACAAATGTAAAATTTAGAATGCTTTTCATATCAAGTTTTGTTGGTTAGCTACTGTGAGGAAAATAAGTATTTGAACACCCTGCTATTCTGAAAGTTCTTGGAAATCATGGAGGGGTTGTAATCATAGGTGCATGTCCATTGTGAGAGACATAATCTAAAAAAAAAAAATCCAGAAATCACAATGTATGATTTTTTTTCACTATTTATTTGTATGATACAGCTGCAAATATGTATTTGAACACCTGAGAAAATCAATGTTAATATTTGGTGCAGTAGCCTTTCTTTGCAATTACAGAGATCAAACGTTTCCTGTAGTTGTTCACCAGGTTACTTTGCACACACTGCAGGAGGAATTTTGGCCCACTCCCCCACACAGACCTTCTCTACAGTCCCTGACAAAAGTCTTGTCGCTTATCTATTTTCTAGAAATACCTGATATTAACCTGACTTTTAATTAATTAATTGGTGTTAGAAATAGCTCATATGACAAGCTAAAACCCTCCCAAATGATGTTTAATGCACTGAAATAAATAATTTTTACAGAAAAAATATTTATCATTTAATCAAGACAGAAAGGTCAAATTTTGGCAAGACAAAAGTTTTGTCGCCTATACAGAAATTGAACAAATTTACTGCAAATACAAAAATATGTCAGCAAATTAAGTTGTGGTGCTGTGAGATCCAATTTTAATATCTTGTATGACTTTCATGAGCTTGAAGGACTGCATCCATGCGGTTTAGCAAGGATTCATACAATTTATTGATGAAGTCATCAGGAATAGCTAAGAAAGCAGTCTTGCATGCCTCCCAGAGTTCATCAATATTCTTTGGTTTCGTCTTCCATGCGTCCTCTTTCATCCTACCCCACATATGCTCAATGATGTTCATATCTGGTGACTGGGCTGGCCAATCCTGGAGAATCTTGATCTTCTTCGCCTTGAGGAACTTTGATGTGGAGATGGAAGTATGCGATGGAGCACCGTCCTGCTGCAGTATTTGGCCTCTTTTATGGTTGGAATATAAGAGGTAGCTAAGATTTCTTGGTATTTTAGACTATTGATGTTGCCTTCCACCCTGCAGATCTCTCGCACACCCCCATACTGGATGTAACCCCAGACCATGATTTTTCCGCCACCAAACTTCACTGTTTTCTGGGTGAATCTCGGATCCATTCTGGCTCCAGTAGGTCTCCTGCAATATTTGCGGCGACTGTGGTGTAATTCAACAAAAGATTGATCTGAAAAATCCACCTTCTGCCACATTTCCAGCGTCCATCCTTTTAGCAGGCTGTGGGCCTTGGCAAATGCCACACAATTTTTCAATTGTCTTTTGTTTAGTGCTGGCTTCTGGGCACTGATTCGACCATGGAGGCCATTTCGAGACAGAATCCGACAAACTGTTCTGGTTGACACAGGGACTTCAGTCGACCAGGTCTCGTGGAGCTCTGCTGCAGTGGAAAATGGGCTAGCCTTGGAATTTCGAGCCAACAAACGGTCCTCTCGAGCAGTTGTCTTGCGCGGTCTGCCTGACCTGGGCTTGTCAAAAACGTCTCCAGTCTCTTCAAATCTTTTTTTTATCCTCTGTACTTGACGCTGAGACACATTGAAGGTGTCTGCCACATCAGCAGTGGATCTGGTCTTCAGCCTCTTGATAATCAAAACTTTAGTCTCTGGGTGAATCTTAGGCATGTTTGCAGAGGTCTAGTTGCAGTTGATGTGAAGGTCTAGTGTACTGGGGTTCTGTTTATACACACTTGAGACCTAATTGATCCATTATTAGCCACAGGTGAAGCTCATATGACAAGGTGACAACACTTATGTCTTAGCAAAAATTGACTCAATGGGCTTTACCAAGCTGTGAATAGGGCTGGGCGATATGACGAAATATATCGTCTGGACGATAGAAAATGTCTATCGTTTTATATAAGGCTCTATCGCTTACACTACGATAAGGCATTTACGGCAGAATTTTACGTCAAGATGCACCTCACGCCACGCCACGGCATGCACGCTGCAATACATAAACAAACATGGAGGAAGACGGTAGTAGACGCGGTTCAGACCAGGGTAATTCTCAGAGTAATTATGTCAGAGTGGTGGCATAAGCGCTCAAAACAAACTTCAGACACAGACGCTGCAACGGGCTTTTACGCGTGGCACACCATATAGCCTTATATTGAAATATTTTAATGGCAGGTGTAGGGATGGCGAAAACATTTTCTTGACTGACCACCGAGCCTCATTAGCCGGTTGAAACCGGTTAACCGATTAGTTTAAAATATGCTTCGCTATTTGAAATAACAGCCCCGCTCTCTCTCTCTCACACACACACACACCACTTCCTAGCGCTGCCGCCTCCCTTCCACTCACATCACTTTTTTAAAATCCCCCACAGCGCGAAACATGAGTCCCGCAAACGCGCCGCCGAGGTGCTTGTTTGTAATCTGAGGACAAATGGCTCCTTGGTTTCGAAATGGTTTGGGTACAAGGTGATCGCGTTGAAAATAAAGATGTAATATATTTCCAAATGTAAGCCCATCTTAAGCGAAATGCACGCTTCATACTGTCGTCTGCCCTGACTCTAACCTCGAGTGTTTTAGCCTGTTTACTTTTTGCAAACCTTGTGAGCGCGCGCCAAATGTTTTTATTGGTTTATTAAGTACAAACAGGCGAGTTATGAAATATTGAGTGTGAGGGATATGTTCACTTCACACAAAAAGATTTTGGAATGAGATGGCTAATTGTAGCATTTAGTCCACTGTATAATAGCCTAATTTAGAGATCACTTTTTTTAACTCACAAAAAGGTTCTAAATAAAATAAAAATGTAGTCCATACTACCTTTATTTGTTTTGTATATAATTTCAAACTGCATTTCCACATTACAATTTTGTATCACTATTCATAAACTGAATTAACAGAAAAATTGCCATATCGTTATGTATATCGTTATCGGGATATTAAATGAGCTATATCGGGATATGAAATTTTGGCCATATCGCCCAGCCCTAGCTGTGAATATTAGAATACTTTTTGAAAGTTTAGTTTTTCACTGAAACATTATCACAAAAGCTGGTGGGATTAAAATGAGCCATTTCTTGTAAAAAAAAATCTTGATTAGAAATATATTTCAGCGGCACTTTAGGTCAATTTGTACACAAGCGACAAGACTTTTGTCAGGGACTGTAGATCAGACAGGTTTCTGGCCTGTCGCTGAGAAACACAGAGTTTGAGTTCCCTCCAAAGATTCTCTATTGGGTTTAGGTCTGGAGACTGGCTAGGCCACGCCAGAACCTTGATATGCTTCTTACAGAGCCACTCCTTGGTTATCCTGGCTGTGCTTCGGGTCATTGTCATGTTGGAAGACCCAGCCTCGACCCATATCCAATGTTCTAACTGAGGGAAGGAGGTAGTTCCCCAAAATCTCACAATACATGGCCCTGGTCATCCTCTCCTTAATACAGTGCAGTCGCCCTATCCCATGTGCAGAAAATCACCTCCAAAGCATGATGCTACCACCCTCATGCTTCACAGGGATGGTGTTCTTGGGATGGTACTCATCATTCTTCTTCCTCCAAACACATTTAGTGGAATTAGCACCAAAAAGTTCTATTTTGGTCTCATCTGACCACATGACTTTCTCCCATGACTCCTCTGCATCATCCAAATTGTCATTGGCAAACTTGAGACGGGCCTGGACATGTGCTGGTTTAAGCAGCGGAACATTCTGTGCCATGCATGATTTCAAACCATGCCACGTTCTAGTGTATTACCAACTAGGGATGTTAACCGATGAACGTTTGACCGATGGTTGACCGTATCAACGTTAATCAATCAAAGTTGTCGGTTTAAAAAAAAAAAGTGATCTCTAAATTAGGCTATTATAGACAGTGGACTAAACGCTCCTAAAGTTAGCCATATCATTCCAAAATTTTTCTGTGTGAATTGAACAAATCCCTGACACTCAATTTTTCATAACTCATCTGTTTGTACTTAATAAACCAATAGAAACATTTGGTGCGAGGTCACACCATTTGGGTTTGTGCGTTCACAAGGTTTGCAAAAAGTAAATGGGCTAAACACTCGAGGTTAGAGCCAGGGCAGACGACAGTATGAAGTGTCATTACGCATAAGATGGGCTTACATTAGGAAATATATTACATCTACATTTCAGTGGTAACACATAAGGTGTTGATCTTCATCTTTATTTATTATTGCTGGGTTTTTCCTACAT